>NW_026068174.1:4807493-4820383 GCF_014885135.2 Alexandromys fortis
ATGAAATTCAAGAGCCACAATAACCTTAAAGATGGCTGTGCTCGAGCCGGGCGGTGGTGGCGCATGCCTTTAATCCCAGCACTCGGGAGGCAGAGACAGGTGGATCTCTGTGGGTTCGAGAACAGCCTGGTCTACAAGAGCTAGTTCCAGGACAGGCTCCAAAACCACAGAGAAACCCTGTCTCGAAAAACCAAAAAAAGAAAAAAAGAAAAAGGTGGCTGTGCTCATGGCCCTATGATGTCTGCTGAGGAGTTTCAGGGTGAAAATTAGGATCCAAGAAAGGGAAGCAGAGCCCACCCACCCCAATCCAACTACAATTTCCAATACAATCTAGCTCTTTGTAATCACTCAGAGGGCTTCCTAACACACACAGGACAAACACCAGGGTCCACAAATAGAGATGCACTCACCCAGAAAAGTTTTGACACTGCACTTGAGCATACGACACCACTGAATGACAAGGTCTATTCCTTCAGCAGGAAAAGGGCTGCCAGGGTCAAGCTCTCGAACCTGCTCTATCACACGTTCAGGTCCATGGAAGGATGAATCTGCCAGAGCTACCAGCTCTAGCCCTGCCAGGCTCCAGGTGAGCAGTGCACGGCGCATGGGCGTGTTGCCATAGAGACGACGAGAGCGCTGGATGTAGATTTCAATGTTTTTGCGTTCCAAAGAGGCATAGAGCTCCTCAATTTTTCGAGCTGGCAACAACTCCCCATGCTGCTTCCGCAGGGCAGCCACTTTGGCATCCAGCAACTGCAGCCTTTTGGCACTCTCCTTACTTTCATCTTTCATCAGTTCATAGTTATCATGAAGCTTCACCTCAAAGACATCATCCAGGAAAACCCAAGAAAAGTGCTGAACCTTTAGGAGTAGATCAGGTGGGAGTGGGGCAGGGCCTGGAGAAGCCCAAGCATGTGTCCCTCGATGTAGCCCCTTTAGCCATTTCTGAACTCCCACAGCCTCATCCAAAGTTCGAGAGAAGTCATACTGATAAGGAAACTCCACTGAGACTGATCCAAGAGAAAAGAGCCAAACCCGGTTCCGGAGGGTCTGCAGTACAGGGAAGGGGTTCCTGTGGAGGATCATCTCTTCCAGCTCGGGTAGTAGCTGCACCTCCACCTCTTTGAAGTTGAATATGCTATTACCATCAAAGCCAGCAGCCAACTCTGGGCAGTAAGCCTGCAGTGAGCCTCCATGCCGATTCAGTGACACGTTCTCTGCAGCCAGGGTAATGAACTTGTCCTCAGCAACGAAAGCTGTCAGTTTGGCTGTGCTCACCTCCAGTGTCAGGTTTAGCCGCCTTGGTGGGGATGGCTCGGGGAGATGGTCTTCTGGCTCAGAACTGGACTGTGGAGTCTCTAGTTCATGGGATTGAACAATCTCAGGAAAGACAGTAGCCCGTAACAAGTCTCGGCATTGTAGAGTGGACAAGACATGCTGGTACAGGTACATGTGATCTGGGGGGCTCCAGAGTAAAGTCAGTCCTGCACCACACTGAACCTTTAGGGTGTAAGAAAACAATCTGTCAATCACTATGTCTCTGAACAACAGAAGTAACAGGGATTATTACACATGCCTATCTGGTTCAAGAATTATATCCAACCCCAAGCCATTCCTAAGAAATCACATTAATTACTGCCTTGCTTGGTTCCTGTTAGTACTAAGTTGGTATTAAGAGTTGCCATTTAGGGGCTGGAGAGATGGCTCAGCGGTTGAGAGCATTGCCTGCTTTTCCAAAGGTCCAGAGTTCAGTTCCCAGTGACTGCATGGTGGCTCACAACCACCTGAAATGAGATCTGATGCCCTCTTCTGGCTGCAGACACACAGACAGAGTATTGTATACATAATAAATAAATAAATATTAAAAAAAAAAGAGTTGCCAATTATTCTCATATTTATGAGCACTTAGACTTTTGATCTTTCTTCATTAGATTCTAAAACGCTTTGGAAGTAGGGTCATATGTTTTCTTTGGTTACTTACCATACTACATCTAATATACACAGAAGATACTCAATAATCACTTGTCTTTGTTTCCATTCATACGTTACCATTCATCGAACACTGTCTAGAAACAAGTGCCACTTGAAACGTTTCATCGACAGACTGAATGACTTGATTCCTAAAACACAGTGTAAAAGTACTGGCCACACAGTTTTTTTGTTTTGTTTTTTTTAAAGCTGGTGCTCATGTGTTTTATTCACATTTTTCTAAGATTTATTTATTATGTATAATGTGTTCTGCCTGCATGTGTGCCTGCAGATCAGAAGAAGTTGGCCACGCAGTTTAACACAGCAACTGACTTATGAATGTATGCCCTTGTCATCCTGAAAGACAAAGTCAGTTCTGATAGCTCAAGGGATAGAGAAATTGAAATATCAAAGACACAGACGTTCTCTTAGGTTCAGTCTCTGAAAAGCAACCTCCTCAGTTTCCAAGGCAAGTGAGCTCAATGCCTCTCTCCTCCCAGGAAGACCCCATTCCAACCTGATACTCTATAAAGACACTGGAAAGCTTCCATCTTCTGAACCCTACTAGCTTTCTAAGGAGCTGGGTGTTTCCATAAAACAGTAAGTGCTCTTAGTCACTGAGCCATCTCTCCAGCCCCACTAAGTTTTTGTTACAAGGTCCCTCTGTGTGGCCGGTACTTTTACACATGAGGTCTGTGAGCTTTCATGATTCATCTGTCTCTATCCTTCAATGCTAGGGCTTAGGCCTGGCTTTTATATGGGTACTAAGAATTTGAATTCAAGTCCTCTATGATGTACAGCAAGCACTCTTATCTGCTGAACCAATTCCCAATTTTTCAAAAGTCCACTATTTTTTATATATACACCTTGAGATAATTATAATAAAATGATGTAGCTGGTATCTCCTTTAGATAACACCAGAGCTTGGGGTAGGGAGGCTAAAATGGGTATGGCTACAACATGATAGTCACAAATGTAATTACTGCAGCTGGAAATACTGAAGTTCAAATATTCTCCCTGTATTTTGCATTTATTTTTAATAATGTAGCAAAACATTTAAAATGCAAAGAAAGGAAAGATGCACACCAGCTGCTACTTTCTGAGTTTCACAACATGAATCACAAAGACTGAAGAAGGTTTTAAGGGGTAGGAAGACCACATCTGGCCTGAGCCCCCAAGCATTACCTCTAGGGAACGGACGCTGCTGTGGTAGGTGAGGGAGAGCATGGAGAGGCTGAGCACTGGCGTGGGGATGTCAGGTGCCTTGCAGCAGGGCTGCATCTTCTCTGTGACTGACTTCACAAGTGCAAGCACGAGCCCTTGAATCCCCACAGTGGAGGTCTCAGCACTGCCCAAGACAGTCAGTGTGTCCAGTCGGACCTCCGAAGCACCTGACAGAAACCAAGACAACCTGCATCCCAAGTTCTGAAACGACAACCTGTCCTTCCTCCTTTATCCTCCCTTTACTGTCTTTAGTCCCCATGCTTCCTTTAAATGATTCTTAATATTTTAGGGAAACTTTAGATGTGGCAAAATCCAAGTTTTCCATTGTCAAGAAATTACCCGTTTATCATTTACTCCCCAGAACTACATACAAGAAAATAAAAAGAGGGGCTGGAGAGATGGCTCAATGGTTAAGAGCACTGGCTGTTCTTCCAGAGGTCCTAAGTTCAATTCCCAGCAACCACATGATGGCTCACAACCATCTGTAATGAGATCTGGTGCCCTCTTCTGACCTGCAGATGTACATGCAGGCAGAACATTGTATACATAATAAATAAATAAATCTTTAAAAAAAAAAAAAAAAGATATATAGGAGCCAGACATACCTAGAATCTTTTGTTAGGTTGAACTGGAGGGTACCCTGGACTATTTAACAAGATCATGTCTCAAGAAAAAAAAAAAAAATCAAAGAAACCCTACATTGGTCTCATTCTCTTGACCACATCGAGGCTAAACTCTCTCCATCTCTGTCTTTTTAATACTTCCCAGCAATAGCTACTAAGCAGCAGCACAAAGCCTGTTATTCAAACCTTTCTAACATGTCATGCCTCTAACATGGAAACTTTCCAGATAAACGGCTTCCTTAAATGAGAAGAAGCTGACTGAGCCAGTATAATCTGCTGAGTTTACATGAGGCCCACTTCAGCCAACTTCCTGTTCCACTTACCAACCAGTGCAGAAAGAGTGAACAGGTTCATGTCTTCCACCTTCAAGTCCACCTTCCAGAGTAAGGTCACAGATTCCCCAAGTGAAGATTTCCTAGATACAGCTGACTTTTCAGATTGTGGAATCAGTAAGGATAGGATTCGAGACAGACACTGGGCACAGATGTCTGATATTTCTACCTGAAGTCCTCGAATAGCACAGTCAAGAAAGAGAGTATTGGATTGGGTGCTGGACAAACCCAGGGGTTGGTTGTAGCTACCCTAGAAAAGACAGGAAACCTACTGAAACCATGCAGATGCAGAATTAGAATACCCTGGGTGCATCGCCCACACCAAGAGCACGATCAGCACTCAGAAGCATGTCATGGGTAGGGAGCTCTGTGGGCCCCTATTTACCACACACACCCACCTACCTGTAGTGTGAAGGAGTCCAAGACAAGTGCTTCACCCCAAACATGCATATTAGGTGGATGTGGTGCCCTCTGAATGTGGGACTCACTGCCTACTCGCCAGCAGAGGTGATCCACAGTTAGGACAGCCCGCTGATGGATACTCTGTGGTCGGAGGTGCTGGTAATCTGAAACAGGTGGTAAAAAGATAGTCCATTAAGCTACCACAGAAAGGAAATAGGCAGAGTTGTAACCAAAGAGCAAATCCTTGTTCCCTTCCCATCTCTGAGCCTTACCCAGGGAGATGGAATTGAACCCCAAAGCAAAAGGTGGTGTGTCTCCAAGCTGAATGGAAATACTGACATTGGAGACAGAGGTGCTGAAGATAATGGGAGCCAGGATCTGAGGGAACGTTCTACACAGGGATAAGAACAACATCACAATAATTGCAGCTTCTTATCAATGAAGAGAATGCTCAAAGTTGCTGACAATTAGATTTTGTTGTGAATCTTAGGACTGGCAACAACTAGAAAGTAAAAGGCTAAGTTTGTCAGATTGCTACTCCTCCCAGTGGTAATCTGAAGGAACCCCAGAAAAACATGAAGTTAAACAAGATGAAATTCACACATTCGTAGTCAAATATAGTCAATATCAGCAACATCGCATGATTCACCCTAATAACAAGATCACATACAAATTACTTCCTCTGTGCAGAACAATGCCAAGACTACACAAACAAAACGGTCCTGTATATCTGACACCACACCTTGTGATCCAAGGCAGATGAGACACTGTTTATCACTTTAGTATACTTCAAGAAACGTTTGTCTTATATAAATAAGGCACTGTGCTGGGCATTCAGAATGAAAACATAAAAATGACATTCTCTTACCAACAAAGGGTATAATCCCACAGGAAGATATATAAAACAGGTTTGCTTCTGAAACTAAGATTTAAGGAACTCAGACAATCCAATATGTATTTAACACAAGATACCACTTTGGATAAAAAGAATCTACCTAATAAGAAGGTGACTTAAAATTCACCTTTTTTGCAGGGCAATGGTGACACATGTCTTTAATCCCAACAAGGGAGGTAAAGGCAGGAAGTTCTTTGTGAGTGAGGCCAAACTGGTCTTCAGAGTGAGGACAGCCAAGGCTACACAGCAAAACCCTGCCTTAAAAAGCCAAAAACAACTCACCGTTTTTTCCTTTGTTTAAGATCAGGTAAGCTAGCTCCTTGGGTCTCCAATGCTAACATAAGCAGCCAGTGAGAGAATTCCTGGTGTCGGTAATGAATGATACATGTGTTCAAAACAAGAGAAGCTGAGAGGTCAATGGTAGTTACCTGGAAATGAGAAGACCCCAAGGTTTTACTCCCATAATTCATAGCACAACAATGTGGAGAGAGTAGAGAAAGATTCTTGGTAGTATGGGTAGCACACCTGGACATTAGCCTTGAGGGAGTTGAGGCAGACAATCCGCTGGCGACTCTGGGACAGCAGCAACCCATCTGTAAGAAGCCAGAGGCAAAGAGAGGAATAAACTGTCACCAAAACTGTGAGGTAGGGGTTATTTTCTCTCACTATGGTCCCTCCTTCCCTCCCCAATTACAGAAATATTAAACTACGGAATCATGCAGGGATTAACAGAGAATGCTGGTCCTCCCTTCTCTTAGAAACAGAAACCCTTCCAAGAACCTTCTAGTAGGAGTTCAGTGCTCATCTGTGCCATATCATAGTTGGCCGTGAAGCTTCGAAGGGGTAACTGATCCTCATCACGGTGGTACAAGAAATGCAGCAGCTTCAGTGTCCAAGTCAGGTGCCTGGACCAGAGATACAGTCCACATCAGAGAAACCTGGAATGCCATCCCTCCTTCCTCTCCACAGACAAAGATACGAGGACTAGTTGTGTTGACCTAGCAGACAACGTACATTATCAACCCCCCACCCTCACAGATGAGACCTCACCTCTTCTGACTATTCATAGACAACACCACACTTGTATTCTCCATCTTCACCTTGACTTGGTCTGGCAGCTGCTGGAGAAGGTATAGGCCAGGCAGAGTTGGTTCAGCAAAGTCCTCTGTCAAATCTGGAAATAGGGATGAGTAAAATACATGAAAACCATCAATCCTTAACATTCTCAAATCCTCTCAGCCCTGCCCTCTTTGGTCAAATCCTCACCCATAAAGGCAGATAAAAAGATCAGCCAAGCAAATACCTAAGAGGACACAAGGTCAATAACATCACAGACCTGGGTACCTGGTATACTTTCTTCCCCAGACTCTAAAAGCATAAATAGTCTGGGGAATAATGGAAAGAATATGGACTTGAGTGTCAAATAACTGACATTCATTTTTACTAACTATAAAACCTCAGCCAGGTTACCTAGCTAACTGTTCTTGGGCTGTTTCCTTATTTGTAAAAGGCAGAAAATGCAGTGGGAAAGCGTACATAAAACAAACAGTAAAGGTCTAACTCATGGCAAGTAACCAAGGAATGTTAGTTTTTTGACTCAACAAGGAAATGCTTTATTTCCTCTACCTACCTATGAATCAAAGGTCATGGTGTCTGATGACTCACACCTGAACAATTGGTGAAAACACTGTTTTTTCTACTTGCAAAATAATCCCTGAGGATAAGGTAGGCAGGAAACTCAAAAGACTGGAACTTTACCTGAACAAGAAACAGACTTGGATTTCCGGCCGGGGGTCTGACACAGTAGTTGACTATGGAAGAGACCTTCATGGAGCTCAGCATGTAGCGTCCACACATCCATAGTGATAGCCCTCAGGTGCCAACTGCTGATGTCCACCTGTAGACACAGGTCCAGGGCCAGTGACAGTTCTACCAGGCATGTATCCTCCTGTGTAGGGAGTTTTGAAGTTTTAGGTCAAATTGGAATGGTCTGAAGCCAGTGTGGTGATACACACCTATAATCCTAGTACTCAAAGAGATTGAGATAAGAGGCCCACCATGAGTTCTAATCCAGCCTGGGCTACATACCAGGCCAGCCAAAGCTATACATGACAAAACAGTCTCCCCGAAACAAACAAACAGAGCTTTTGTGGTTAGAGAATCCAGAATATAAGCATACTAAACTCTTTTATATCTTATGGTCAAGAAGAAATGAAATATCAGAGTGACCATAACACTCACCAGCTGACCACTCTTCAAGATTTTGCTATTGATCTTTGATAGGTTCACCTGACAGATTAGACTGGGAAAGAAAAAAAAAACAAACCATTTAGTCCAGGGGTGGTGGCTCTTCAATCCCAGCACAAAAGCAGCAAAGGCAGGGAAGTTTCTGTGAGTTCAAGGACAGCCTAGTCTACAGAAGGAGTTCTAAGACACCCAGGACTGTACGTTCAGACTGTCTCACACACACAAAAAATAAAAACCTCTTGACCCCTTTCCTCACGAGAGCTCAATTAACTCTCATCCAGCTGTTGGCAAGGATACTACCAGACCCTCTTCTCCCCACCACTTACCCTTTCCCATCACTGTCCAAAAGAAATCTGCTTTTGCTGATCTGGATGTGCCACAAGGACTCGGAAGTGGCCACCTTGAGAACCATGATGTTTATGGCATCGACATGAATGGAGAATAGCTGAAGGAACGGGACAAGCAGCATTACTGTAAGGGTGTCATTCCTCCTTTCCCCCAAATGGTCCAAAGCCAACCAACCATCCCTGGAATACAGCTGAGAATAGAATAGCAGGGCCAGAGAGATGGCTCACCTCTCCTGAGAACTCAGGTTCAAATCCCAAAGCCCACACAGCAGCCCACAACTATAACTCTACCTCCACAGGATCCAACACTATCTGCTAGCCTATTCAATCACTACACAGGCATGAACATACACAAAATAATAAAAATGCTTAATTTTTAAAAAGAATCATAGGAGACTCACTTGGCAGAAGATCTTCAACAAGGATGGGCTAAGGGACAGCTCCTTCTGCTCCACCTCCGTGTTCTGAGAGAATGGAGCAGACAAGCTAGAAACCTTCTGGAGGTCTGTTCTGATGCGTACTTCTCCAAAGCACAATGCCACATAGTGTCTGCCCAGAAGAGAAGCCTCATTATCATTGGTTCCACCCCTTTCTGAGCAGTCTCCTCTCCTCCCTCACATCCCTCCAGTCCCTGTATAGCTCAAGTAACAGAGGAAATCTCCAGCTGTTTTCAGCGTGTCTCACAAAACAGCACTTGGACTAATAAGAGACTCCAGCAAGAACCTCCCTCCCACCTTGACTAAGATGTCTCTGCAGAAGAATTTCACTGTTAAAGCTCAACCTCAAAAATATTCCCCAAGGGCAGAAAGGAGTAAGAACATGTGGCACTCACGGCAGATCATAGCTAAGGAGTTTTCTGGAAATCCACAAGTTGTCAATTTCCTAAAACAATATGAAAGAAAGCTGTGTATGTTGGCCACTTCCTAGTGGCAATGATGGGTAGCTTTATAAAGCAGAAAAGGGCCTGAGTCACAGGAGAGGAAGTTCTATCGGCCCTTCCACTGATGTCTCTGACCAGCACTGGGTATCTTGCTCCTCATGACGCCAGTTGAATTTGCTTAGTAGTTCTCTTTTATGGGTAAGCTGCCACCCTGTTTCCTCTCTTAATCAGAACAGCAAGTTTGCTGTTTCCTGTTACCTTTCTCCTGTTTCTTCTGAACCCTGGGCTCTCTGTGCCATTTTATTTTTTATTTTATTTTTTTTTTGGTTTTTCGAGACAGGGTTTCTCTGTAGCTTTGGTGCCTGTCCCAGAACTAGCTCTTGTAGACCAGGCTGACCTTGAACTCCCAGAGATCCACCTGCCTCTGCCTCCTGAGTGCTGGGATTAAAGGCCTGTGCCACCACTTCCCGGCTGTGCCATTTTATTTTGTTTGGTGCTAGATACTAAACAGGATCCAGTTTATGCCGGCCAGGCTCTACCACTGACTGAACCACTCCAGCTCCTTTTAATTTTGAGGCTAGCCCTCACTAAGTTGTCCAGGTAGGCCTTGAACTTAGAATCCTCTTGCCTCAGCCTCTTGAATAGCAAGGATTTCAGGTGTCTACTTCCAGTTCTGGCCCTCTAAACACTTAAAACAACTAGCATCAATTGCAGCAATCCTCCAAGTAGCTCCTAGAAATAACAATGGTGGCGTTAACTAGGAAAACTACCTGTGAAGGAGGCTAAAGTTTGAAATTTAGCTAGATCCACCACTTGCCCCCACCCCAAACAACAATAAAACACACGCACGCGCGCGTGTACGCACGCGGCATTCCCAGAACTCACCACCGTATGCTGGTGCTGCTGAAACTTAAGACTGACATTTTGGATCCAGAAAAATCGGAATGAGCCAATCTTTAGTTCTGCCTGCAACTTCCGCTGACACCACCTGGTGGCCAACCGGACCACAAGCCACCTGGATAAAAATCAGTTTAATTTTAAGACCCTCTTTCCTGTTTGGTTCTAGAAAATCCTTGCAAATAAGTGATATCCTGAAGCCGGATATTTCTTGGGAACTTTCCGATTTTCCTAAAGCACTTCTCTGTCACTTACTTTTAGCCACAATAATTAGGGCCACGGGTCCCTAAATTCAAACGAAACCAGACAAACTAAACTCACCCTACAAAACAGGAAACAAAACAAAACAAAAAAAATTAAATAAAAATCCTCAAATCTTTAGGAACCCAAAGTAAAAAAAGGTCCTCAAAAGCGGTCAAAGTGAAGAAACACGTCATCACAGACTCCCTAAAGGGTCTCTCTCCGCGTCCCCACCCGCGTCCGACGTTTGCAAAAAGGCAGAGGTCACACTCGGGACAACTCAAATAACCGCTTTTCCCTAGACAGCCAGTCCTCCTGACCTCTCTCCAGGGCGGGGCTGCAGGTGCCCTTCGCAATCTGGGAAGAGGACGTTCGGGGCGAAAGGAGCGGAAAAGGAGACCGCCGAGGAGGCCCCTTCCTCACACACACCTACTCAGTTCCTGGCCTCTGCAGAGCTCCGGGCCCCGCCCGATGCTTCTGCGCCCCCTCTCCCGACGCCCTCACCTCGCCTTCTGTCACCGCAGTCTGGGCTGAGCGCCCCCTCCCGCTCCCAGCCCCCCACCCCCACCCCGCCTACTGCGCCCGACCAGCCCGCGCCTCCTCCAAACCCTCTTCCTCGTCCGGTCACCCTACCACCACCGTTGTGGCTGGAAGCCCCTCACCGGCCTAGGAAGAGTGCGCTAAGCGCAACCAGCAGCAAGACCAACAGCGCGGAGAGAAGTAGAGGCATTTAGGTCCGGGTCCGGCCCGGCCTGGCCCCGACCCCCGCCATGCCGGGCCCCGACGCCGGAACCGCACAGCGCCGCGGCGGGCCTCGGCCGCGCACGCAAACGCAGGGCGAGGAAGCCTTGGTGCGCGCGCGCAACCCCGCCCCGGCCACTCGCCGACCAGCCGGGTGTCTCCCTCCGCGCCCCGCCCCGCGCACGCAAGCACCGAGGGCCGACCCGCGGCTTGCGCGGAGTGGAGGCGTGGCTCCGGAGAGGGTGGGCGGGGCGGACCGCGGACGCGCTGGCTTGAGCGCCGCGCCCAGGGCTCAGCCTGAGCGACCCACAGTGGACCTCGCTCAGGGGTGGGCAGAGGTCGGGAGTCGGCCGGTGACCTGGGTGGCACGTTTCCGCCTCGTGTAGTTAAGGCAGTTAAGAGCCCGCCTGGCTTCTTAGAACCTGTCGGGGAAGCTAGCTAAAGTTATGTGTCCCTAGGTCAGACGTGATACTGTCTGCAAAAAATTGAAGAGGAAACCAAGACAGACCTCAGACATCACCTCATCCCACGGAGAAACGAATGGAGGAGTCTACTTCATTCACGGACTGAATACTTTTCTAGCCACGTTAGTTTTAACACGCTGCTTGCAAGGAGCCATTCTGTACAATTTAGTTTTAGGTTTGTGCGATGATCACCAAGAATTGGATCTGGGGCAGGGTGGAATATAGCAGAAGTAGTGAATATTGTTCTGTGCTTCACGAAATAGCTGGGGAGCAATTTTAATTACGTGAAATAGAAAATTCAAGGTCAAATCCATGTCAGAGTGAATTTTGTTTTCTTCGTTGTAAAATGAAGGAAGTAGATAAGGTCTGTTCTGATTATTCTCATGAGTCAGTGTCTGAATACTGGCTCACTAATACAGTACAAGATAAAGAAATCCTGATGGTTCCCAGGTATTATGGAGTATTTGTGTTCTTGGCTCTCGGGTCCTAACCTCCATACAGTCCTTCGGGGATTTACTCCGAATTTCTCTTTTGGTCTCTTTAGATAACAACTTCAGGGCCTAAAAGATGACTCAACAGATAAAAGCACTTGCTGGCAGGCCTGAGGACTTGAGTTCCATCAGCAAAACCCACGAAAGAAAGCAATAACTCCCTCCAGTCACCCTCTGACCTCCACATACCTGCAGCCTTCCGCTCAAGAGTGGTCAAGGCTCAGGGATGCTCCAAGAACTCAACCCAAAACACGGAGGGGTGCATCACAACACATCTTCCTCCTCGATTCATCTTTTGGGGGTCTCTGCAAACCCCAGAGCCAGCAGAGTAGCAACAATCCAAATGAGACAAGAAAAATCCAGTTCAACGTGACTCAGGAACTGGTGTTGGTACACACTTCTAGAGTCTGGAGTCTGGCACTGGGCAGTTTATTTTAGGCATATTTAAGCACAGCATGATTTTGGAAGGAAGTTTTCTGATGGTAACTCAATCCTGTGTGTGTGCAATCCAACTTAAAACAAGTTTACATTGAAACTCGTAAGTACATACGGCCTCTTTAAGATGCGTTCTCATCACTGAGACGGTGTTCAATATAAGGGTGTAGGAAGAATGATGGAAGTTAACATAAAATTGTGGGAGTCCAGAGTGGCCTGGCCCTACAGGTAGCACAGAGGTCACTAGGCTACTGTAAAGGACATGGGATGGGTTCTATTGACTGAGAGTACTCAAGATAAAGGTCTATCTAGGGAAGAAAGGTCCGCGTTAAACACGTAGATTCACGTGGCCTACAGATGGCACAGATCACCAGGCTTTTAATGACTTCCCAGATTTCTGGGTGAAAAACAGGTGTACGTCCCCTCTGCTAAGGAGACCACGCTGCCTGTTTAAACATTCAGGTTTCCCTAGTGCTTGTCTCTGAGCACAAGGACCTTGTGCCCTCTACACATCTATTCAAGACGTTCACTCAGCTAAAATAGCTATTGATTTTGTCTTCTCCACAAGTGTTTACTTCTAGCCAATTTGCCACCTGAAATGTTGTCATTGCTTTTTTTTTTTTTAACTTTTTTTTTCCCCCCGAGACAGGGTTTCTCTGTAGCTTTGGGGCCAGTCCTGGAACTAGCTCTTGTAGACCAGGCTG
>NW_026068174.1:4821355-4837042 GCF_014885135.2 Alexandromys fortis
AAAAAAAAAAAAAAAAAAAAAATCAGCCTGGTCTACAAGAGCTAGTTCCAGGACAGCTAGGACTGTTACACAGAGAAACCCCGTCTTGAAAACAAAACAACAAAACAAAACCAAAAAAAAGGCAAGACATCTTTGCATCATTAAACAAATATTTCACAGCATAAACAAATGTACGTCTTGAACTATTATTTCACAATACATAATAGATCCAGAGGAGGATGCCATTGGCTATATATTATGCAGAACTCTGAAGGCCTTACTCACTAAAGATGAGCTGGGGAAGAACCGAAGGAGCAAAGAGAAAAGGCTTATATGCAAATAAACCTCTAAAATGGCCCACAGCGAAGACTCCCAGCATTCTGAAAGTCTTAAGACTTGAGGATTTAGCAGGCAGATAGATCCGGAAATAGCTCACCTAATAAATGACCACACAATGACTAAAATTCTTTTATTTTTTTTTTTTATTTATCATTTTGGAAAAAGAAAACTAGGGGAAAATCAGACAAGTCAGCAATCCTTGATGTCAGAGGAGTAAAATCCCCAGCGAGGAGGGAAGTTCCTCAGCTTCCTCTTATCAACATGAACGAAAGGATCTCTGCCCTCATGAACAGGTCCTCTCTTGAGAACTGACCAAATTGGGGAGAGCGACCAATTCAAGTGTGAAGGCTGCAGGCCCAAACGCAGCCCTTGCTTCCTACAGTGCCCCTTCATGTCAGAGAGTCTGGAGCGGGGCTCCAAGGGCAAAGCAGCAACAGACGTCTACAAACACTGTGTGGTGACAGTGGCACAGAGGATTTAGAATCACAGCTCTGCATGATGGACGTCTGCCTTCAACAATTCACTGGGCTTCATGAAGATGCCTTCCATGGCCTTCCAGTAGTTGTTCTGACTTGGCTGGGCCATACCATGTACCTCCTTTTGTCCACTTATAGGTCGGCCATATTGTTCTCCCGTGACAGACAGGAGAACTTCGGTGGAAGAATGTTTGAATCTCACTTCACCGTCTCTCACCCAGTAAGGTCCATTACAGAGCACTGTCCAGTCATCCAGATAGTCACCTTCACCTTCCTCGCCAAAGGCACTCACTTCCTGAAAGACAGAAAGTGGAAACATTAACACATCTGACAGTCAGCTCTGGAGAGCAGACACCTGAGTTCAGATGATAGAGCACACCCACAGCCCTAACATTGAGGAAGTGGAGATAGCAAGGTCAGGAGTTCAAGATGATCCAGCTACATAAGCAATTTAAGGCTAGCCTAGGTTATAAGAGACTCTACCCTGTTGCCAAGTAAAGAAGCTGCTATCTAAGGCTTTTACCATGAGGAAAATGTTAGATTTCAAAGGTGGGGCATGACTCAATAAGAAAAAAAAATAAAATTAAAAAAATAAAAATAAGCCAGGCAGTAGCAATACATGCTTTTAATTCCAGCATGCGGGAGGCTGAGGCAGGTAGATCTCTGTGAGTTTGAAGCCAACCTGGTCTACAAGAGCTAGTTCTAGCATAGGCTCCAAAGCCACAGAGAAACCCTGTCTCCAAAAACCAAAATAATAATAATAAAAAATTACAATAAAAAAACTGAAAACAGCTGGGCGGTGGTGGCGCACGCCTTTAATCCCAGCACTCGGGAGGCAGAGGCAGGCGGGTCTCTGTGAGTTCAAGACCAGCCTGGTCTACAAGAGCTAGTTCCAGGACAGGCTCCAAAACCACAGAGAAACCCTGTCTCGAAAAACAAAAACAAAAACAAAAAAAAAAGAACCAAGAGATCAAACAAGTCAACTGGGCAAGACAGAGCACATGTGATGGCTATTCTTGGTTGTCAATTTGAATATAAGTGGAATGAACTATAATCCAGAAATGGATGGCACACCTGTGATCCAGATCTTGAGGCAAGAAGACAACAAGCCTTTAATCCAGACCTTGAGGCTGGAAGGCACACCTTTAATCTGGACTACCTCTTCTGCAGGAAACACATTTAAGGGCAATGCAAAAAGAAGGGTTTGTTCATTATCTGCTTGCCCTCGCTCTGTCAAGACATCCATTCCTTCTTTGGGATCCCAGAAGACCAGCTGAGACAGCCAACCTCATGGGACTGAGCAGCCACTAGATTCTTGGACTTCCCATCCATAACTAGCTATTGTTGGACTGCAGCGGTAAGTCACTCCAATAAATTCCCATAGACAGACCAACCGACAGACAGATATTCATTCCATAAGTTCTGTGACTCTAGAGAACCCTAACATATACAGCAGGAATAATCCATTGCATGCCCCTCACCTGGTTTCCAGAAAGAGGTGACGTGAAATGGTGGCTGTGGAGGTTTCGACCAGTGTTGATGTGTGTCAGTCGGATGGGCTGGCCACATTTGATGGGGGTTCCCCTTTCACACACTGTGGCTGTCTTCCCCCGTATTCTCCAATAACTATTGCTGTCATCCACAGAGGTTACACCTGTCACTGATTGCTGCCCACTACCTGCAAGCAAACGAACAAAAGGCAGAGAAGAAAGGCAGTTGGAGAGATGCCTGATACCTGGTTCTGAAGAGCCATTTTCAACTCAGTGGGAGACAGCAAGGACCCATCCACTGTTAGGTAAAGCTTCTACCAAGGTTGCATTCATTTTTTCAAAGAAAAAATTTTTATTTTTATTTTATGTTTATTGGCGTTTTGCCTGTGTGTATGTCTGTATGAGGCTGTCGGGTCCCCTGGAACTGGAGTCACAGACAGTTGTAGCTGCCATGTGGGTGCTGGGAATTGAACCCCGGTCCCCTGGAAGAACAGTCAGTGCTCTTAACCACTGAGCCATCTCTCAAGCCCACCTGCATTGTTTTTAAGAAAACCTACATCATACCTTCAGTTATATCTTCCCTAGATACTAAGGATCTTGAAATTTCACTTTACTTTTTTTTTGGTTTTTCGAGACAGGGTTTCTCTGTGGTTTTGGAGCCTGTGCTGGGATTAAAGGCGTGTGCCACCACCGCCTGGCTGAAATTTCACTGGCTATTGTGGAACAGCAGCCAGGATGGTAGGGAAGATCATGCTGCACTGGTTGACTACAGAATGAGACCTGTCCTGTGAGAAAGCAGTTTGTCAAATCTTCACTGCATCTGTACGGCCTTGGACAAGCATATGAATTTGATCCTCTGAGACTGTGATGAGTTCAGCAAAATCAAGAGACAGGATGCTAAATAGCCAGAGTATAAAGAAAAACAGGTTCTAGGTCTGCTGTTGTGTGCGGAAAGCTTGGTATCCACCATTATGAAAAGGCTACTCTCTAAAGATACTGACACGGCTTGGAACCCACTTGTCTTCCTGTTGGAGGTCTTGGGGTTGGGAGGACAGTTATTCATTTTACTTTTGTGAATTTTGCCTGCCTGTAAGTCTGTCTGTGCATGCTTATGCCCACAGAGGTCAGAAGAGGGAGCCAGATAGCCTGGGACTAGAGTTAAGTTAAACATGTGGATGCAAGGAATTGAACCTGGATTCTTTGTAAGAACAAGTACTCTTAACCACTGAGCCATCTCTCCAGCACTGTTCTCTACATTTTAATCGTCTCTTTAATTTTTCACTTTTTTTTCAACTCGACTTCCTCTGGAGACCTTAATCTGTTCCTAAACACTTAGGGGTCCAGACAAAGTAATTCAAGAAACATTTACTGTAACTGTAATTTTTCAGATTGAGCTCATCCTGAGCAATTTGATAGCAAATTGATAGTGCTTCAACCACTATCTGGACAAGAATGTTGTATCTAGGCAGTAAAATGGCTCAGCTGGTAAAGACTGACAATCTGAATTCAATCACTAAGACTCACAAGATAGAAGGAGAAAACAATGCTTTTCTCTGCTTTCCACATTTGCACTGTGCCAAGCATGCATCCAAACACACACACACACACACACACACTGGAGAAATGTAATTTAAAAATAAAGCCTTTAATCTCAGCACTCAGGAGGCAGGGGCAGGTGCTGTGTGTTCGAGGACAGTCTGGTCTACATACTGAGTTCCTGGCAGCAGGGCAACCAGAGCTAGATAGACACTGTCTCAAAAATATTGTACCTAACCTGCATCAGATCCCTCCAAGGTTCAGACTGAGCATGGTGTCAAAATCTGACTACCCAAAAGGACCACCGGGAGAGATTTGAAGTCTACTAGGCCTCTTTCTAACTCCATTATAATTTAGTAGATCCAAAACAGGAAACAGATTAAATTAAAATGCAATACACCTGGCTTATAGGTAGGTGTTTCCTGAATCAAGTGGCTAAAAATATAAAGATATCCCAATGATGACTATGCATTCCTGGCACTAAACTGGTCAGACAGGTTCTTAGAGGTGGGAACCACAGACTAACCCAAAAGGGTGAGTTCCTCTCTTAGCAAACACCATCCACCATCATCAGTCATTCAAATTACCTTGAATACATCTCACGTTAAATCTCATGACTTTTTTTGTTGTTGTTGTTTTTTGATTTTGGAGACAGGGTTTCTCTGTAGCTTTTGGAGCCTGTCCTGGAATTAGCTCTTGTAGACAAGTCTGGTCTCGAACTCACAGAGATCTGCCTGCCTCTGCCTCCCGGTTGCTGGGATTAAAAGCATGCGCCACCACCGCCCAGCCGAATCTCATGACTTTTATCCTCCTCCCCCACCAAGAACTTAAGAGTCTTTAGAATGCTTGGCAAATAATCTAACATTAAGCTATTTAGCCAGCTTTTGAACTTTTTTTTAATTTTATTATTTATTTATTTATTTATTTTTGGTTTTTTCGAGACAGGGTTTCTCTGTGGCTTTGGAGCCTGTCCTGGAACTAACTCTGTAGACCAGGCTGGTCTCGAACTCACAGAGATCCGCCTGAGTGCTGGGATTAAAGGCATGCACCACCACCGCACGGCTCCAGTCCCTGTTTCAGAACTTCTTTTGTGTTGTTTTGTAATCCAGGCTCTATGTAATCCAGGCTGATCTTTAAGTCACAAAGCTTCCACTTGAGCCTTCTGAGTGCTAGGATAACAGATATCGGCCACCACGCCTGCCATTAGAACAATACTAGACACAAAAGAAAGATAGAAAGAAAGAAAGAAAGAGAGAAAGAAAGAAAGAAACAGAGAGGAGAGGGAGAGAGAATAAAAAGGCTCTTTAGGGGCTGGAGAGATGGCTCAGAAGTAAAGAGCACTGACTGCTCTTCCAGAAGCCTTGAGTTCAACTCCCAGCAACCACAGGGTGACTCACAACCATCTATATGAGGTCTGGTGCCCTTTTCTGGCCTGCAGGCATACATGCAGGAAAAAGCACTGTATACGTAATAAATAAATAAGTCTTTTTTTTTTTTTTCCCCGAGACAGGGTTTCTCTNGAACTAGCTCTGTAGACCAGGCTGATCTCGAACTCACAGAGATCCGCCTGCCTCTGCCTCCTGAGTGCTGGGATTAAAGGCGTGCGCCACCACCACCTTGGTTCTTAACTCCTTTCTATGCTGAATGAATGAATCCACGAATACTTAGCATGAATTGCATATGATAAAAAGCAGACTTTCCTTTGCAATCCCTGTTAAAGCTTAAGTTATTGAGCTAAAAAACAAGTATAAGACCAAGGGTTGTAATCAAAGAGCAAGCTCTTTCAAGTCTAAAACTCAGAGATTCAAGATATGTTGTCAGGCTCTATATGTCTCTCTTCTCCCAGCACAAAATAGTGGCAGTCCATGGACCCTGAAAGATTTTAAACCTGGGCAGATTGGATTAAACCCTGTACCCACCATTCATTAGTTGTAAGGCTTTGAGCAGTACCTCTGAGTCTATTTTTTCACCTACGAAAGTACCTTTACTGTCTTTCTCAACACATTATTAGAAATTGACAAGTATACATGTGACACATTTAACGCATAACTCATCAAACAAAAACTAACATTACGACTAAAATCCCTTAGCAACTCGATCGTCCTCGCCAAGCAGCTTCCTAGGGCACCTTTAACTTTCCAAGACCACGACCTCAGCTCCTGAGGCCCCGCCTCTTCGGGGCTCCCCGGGCCTAGGCAGCCCACCCAACCCCGGTTGGTTCCCCTCAGTACCTGACCCATAGCGCACGTCGTGAGAGTGCAGTCGGACATTATGGCGCGTATTGAGTAGCTTCACCACGGAGCCGCAAGTAACGACAGCCATATCGGACGCTCCCACAGCGCTCCATAAACCACCCAACAACAGAAGCGACAAGACAGCCATCCTAGATCCGAGAGCCCCTAACCATCCAAGAAAATTTTAGCCCTTCCCCGGAACCGGAAGTTAAGGGCGGGACAACGACAAGGAGGAAGTGACGCCACTCTAACCTGAATCTTTATGGTTCCTCTGGCTCGAGCGGCTGGGTGACCTGGGAATCCGCTGTGTTCTGGTTGCTCTGTGGCGGCTGCGTTCGTTCGGTTAGCGTTCGCACGCTCGAGACGAGAGCGCTAGCCACCGGACGGGATAAGAAAGCACGAAATGGCCCGCCCACCCCCAGTGACAGAGAGCCGGAGGTGACGTAGCACGTTTACGTAGCAGCGGCGACGGCGGCGGTGGTGGTGGTAGTGGTGGCGGCTGCAGAAGCTGAGGGCCCCTGCGGTGGGTCCGTACTATCCTTCGCCAGTCTCGATTCGGCGACCCCATTTTCTTCTTTGGGAGCTTAAAGCAGCGGAGAAACAGCGGCCCTTAAGCAGGTAAAGCTCAGCCGGAGAGCGTTTCTGGTGTGCGCAGCGAGCCGGGCTCCCAGGGCCCGGTAAGGGAAGAGGCATTGGGGTGCCCTGGCCTTTCCTGATCTACCGGGGCAAAGGGACAGGAAAGCGCCGTGGTTGCTCAGCGTCTCCAGGCCTTTCCCCCACGTAGTACCACCTGGAACCTGTGAATTGGCGTTGCTTGTTGAGTCAACAGACTTTCTGGGATCCCATCTTCCCCGCAGCTTCTGGAATCTGGGCCACACGAAAAATTGGGACTAGGAGAGACCTAAGGGTTTCTTACTTGGCATCAGGTGATCAGATTAGTTATTCCGTGCCTTTGGATCCTACCGGACTTAAGATGGCATGAGGCTGGTGTACTGTGCTGAATGTTAGCTCTTCTCATATTGTTGAATAACTGAACTTTTCCCCCTTGGATGGCTGAGTCCCTTAACACTTTCGAAAGGTGCGAGTTTGTATATAATTGCCTGAAACCCTCCATCCTGCGTAATTCATTTCCTCGAATGCATGCAACATACTGTAAATATCAGAATGGGTTTTTGAATCCGAAATCTGAATTCTTTGTTTGTTTGTTTTGGTTTTTCGAGACAGGGTTTCTCTGTGGTTTTGGAGCCTGTCCTCCTCAGGCTGGTCTCGAACTCACAGAGATCCGCCTGCCTCAGTCTCCCGAGTGCTGGGATTAAAGGCGTGCGCCACCACCGCCCGGCTCGAAATCTGTATTCTTGATTGACATCAGGTACTCAATTTAAGTATCTAAGAAAAGCTGTTTCCCTGTGTTACGGAAAGAATTGATGCTTATTTTCTTTTAGAAGGCAGATCTCCTATAATACCTATACGGAAAGTCACTGTAGTATCAAAAGTAGTGGGGTACTTTTTTCCATTTTCCTCTACACACTCCATTTCTGATGATCCCCTTCTTCACAATCCCCCGTTACTTTCATTTATTTTTCTGTGTATGTGTGTGGTTCAATAGTTAATCTAAGGTTACTTACAGGAATGTGAGGGATTATTCAGAGAAACCTCGGCTACAACACTAAAGAAAATGTGCTTCTCCCCCAGCAACCATGAATTGCTCTAGATCCTTAGGATTGGTGGGATCACGTGAGCCCCCCACCCCCAGCTACCGTTAACTGCCTACAAATTTTCAGGCCCCTCCCCAGCAAGGGAGTATTATGCTACACTGTGCAGAAGGTGCTGAGTTAAATCAATTTTTCGGGGGAAAAAGTTTATTCCACCGTTGAACACTGAAGTTGACAGTTTGTAAGTCTTCGGTCTTTTAATTGCCTCCTGAGTGCTGGGATTAAAGGGCGTGTCACCGCCACCCATCTAATTTTTTTTAATTCTTGTAGTTTTATAGTTTTCTGCTTATACTAGTTTAACTTTCTTACCTTTCTTTGACGCTTTAGTCAATAGCAACCCGACTGACTTCTCTTCTAACTGCTCATCAAAATTGATAGCTTCAACAGTGGCTACAATGTTGCCAAATCCAATGGATACTCTTAGTCAATACAGTTACTCCTTGAAGCTTTGTCCCCTTAGTTGTTGTATTATACTTGGCTCTTGAATCTCTTAAACTAGCTACTCCTTTTTAGTCTTTTTTTTTTTTTTTTTTTTTTTTTTTTTTTTTTTTTTTTTTTTTTTTTTTTTTTTTTGAGACAGGGTTTCTCTGTGGTTTTGGAGCCTGTCCTGGAACTAGCTCTTGTAGACCAGGCTGGTCTCGAACTCACAGAGATCGCCTGCCTCTGCCTCCTGAGTGCTGGGATTAAAGGCGTGCGCCACCACCGAGTGGCCTCCTTTTTAGTCTTTAAAATACCGCTTTAATCCTAGCACTCTGGAGGCAGAGGCAGGCAGATCTCTGTATGAGTTCGAGGCCAGCATGGTCTACAAGAACTAGTTTTAGGACAGGCTCCAAAGCTACAGAGAAACCCTGTCTCGAAAAACAAACAAACAAACAAAAAACCAAAAAGAAAAGAAATAACTTCATTGTATTTTTATGTGGTTATTTTGTGTGCATGGTTGTGAAGTAGGTGCTTTCTTGGTTGAGTCATCTCCTTCCCTGGCCTTTTTGGGGGAGGATTTATTTTTATCAATGTTTTCCCAGCTTGGACTGCCTTCTCCTTAGGCATACTGGTGGTTCCTCACTCCCCACAGGTTAAAGGTAAAAGTGTAATCATAGTGATACTGATGCTAATCCGCATAGCATATTCCTGCCCAGAACTCCTGGAGCCAAGCAGTCGTCTTTCCTTAACTCTCAAGAAGCTGTTCCAGACTGTAAGGCTGTAGGCATCCACCACTGGACTTGATGTGATTTTGCAGGGTTTTTGGGTTGTTTGTTTGCTTTTTGCTTTGTGGGTTTTGTTTTGAGTCAGAGTCTTGCTGTGTAGTCTAAATGGCTCAAACTCTTTGAGCCTCTTGTTTCACCTTACTAGATGCTTCATTCTTCCTTACTTTTCTGCTCTCCCTAATATCTAAATGTTTGTTGGGTTTCTCTCAGGGCTTAATTTTGACTCCTCTACGTGTTCAGATGCCCTCCCTGTGCTCTGTTTTCTAGGCCACCATCATCTTTTGCCTGGACTATGATAGTTCCCCAGTTTCCTGTTTCTGCTCAAATTCCCCAGTGTCTTTGAAGCCTTTAACTTACCCTATAAAGATCCTGTGTCTTCATGTGAAACCCTCTTCCTCTCCCTGGTCAAACTGACTTTCTCTGTTGCTGCCAGCATTCGTGCTCTACAGAAGCTTCTGCGCCAGAGTCTCCTCCAACCACCTCCCCACGCAGTCAGTTTCTACACTTTATTCCTCACTCTTTGGGTATTTATAAAGTTTATTTCTTTTTATTTTAAGGATTTTTCTATTTTATTTATTTATTTTTTTTAAGACAGGGTGTCTCTTTGTAATAGCCCTAGCTGTCCAGGAAATCACTCTGTACACCAGGTTGGCCTTGAACTCACAGAGATCTGCAGGCCTCTCCCAAGTTCTGGGATCATGCGCAGATACCACCACCCATCTATTCTAAGATCTTAAAGATTTATTTAACTTATTAGAGAGAATGAGAATGTGTTAATTCTTGTATCGGTGTGAGTAGATCTAGGATAGCTTTGTGGATTCAGTTCCTTTCTTCCACTAGTTTTTTAGTTTTTACTTCTTTACGTTAGTTTTGGAATCTAATTCAGGTTATGGGCTTGCATGGCGGGCACTTTTGCCTGCTGAACCATATAACCAGCCCCCAGCCTATATTTTATTTTTTTTTCAATATTTATTTATTTATTTATTATGTATACAATATTCTGTGTGTATGCCTGCAGGCCAGAAGAGGGCACCAGACCTCATTACAGATGGTTGTGAGCCACCATGTGGTTGCCGGGAATTGAACTCAGGACCTTTGGAAGAGTAGGAAATGCTCTTAACCTCTGAGTCATCTCTCCAGCCCTTAATTTCTTATAATTAGATTGTGTGTGTGTGGTTTTTTGAGACAGGGTGTCTCTGTAGCTTTGGAGCCTGTCCTGGAACTAGCTCTATCTAGTAGACCAGGCTGGCCTTGAACTCACAGAGATCCGGCTACCTCTGCCTTCTGGGTGCTGGGATTAAAGGCATTCACCACCACCACTCGGCCAGACCATGTTCTTATGTCCTCACTTGGAGTCCCATTTTATGAAGTACTCTGTGACTTCTGTCACCATATTGTTCTCAACACTAATTACAGGATTTTGTTTCATTTTTCTGGTTTCAGATATTTAACCAGAGCCTTGTGCATGGTAAGGAAAGGTTCTGTCCTTTGAGATATACCCACCCTCATTCATGTTTTGTCATAACATAATTTATGAAAATTATGAACTCTACCCAGGAAGAAGCATATTTTATTCTCTTTTACCTACCAAGACCCAGAACAGAACTTGACCCTAAACAAACAGAATCTAAATGTTCATTGGAGAACAAAAGGAGTTAACAAGCCAGATCTCTTCAGCCAGGTCTCCTCTTAATTGCCTCCTACAAGTTCTTGTTAGAAAGGAGGAACTGCCAAGGGCCTCTCCTGTGGCCATCTGATCCCAGCCCTGTTCCTCTTCCTGAGAATGCCATGGTAACCACTACCCTCTCCCTCTGAGTCACATCTTACTCGGCAGCTGGCTTTTGCCTGGAGAGCCCTCCCTCCACCACTCTACTCCTCTTCAAGGCCTATTCCAAGTGCAAATTTAACTATAGTCTTGAATGTGGGGAAAATTTGAGGAATGTGAGTACTAAATGCAAAAATCAAAACTACAGTCAGCTTATCTTATTAAATCATGTATTAATGATGTTGATATATATCTTTATTCTGGAGTAGCTGTTGCTTGGCATCTTCAGCCTGCAGTGCTGATGCAGTACTATTCAAAATCTAGCTGTAGAAAGTCATGACTGCTTCTGGCAAACCTCTTAACTGGAAGGCTTATTGCTGAGCTAGATTAGGAACATTAGAGTGTGTTTTATCGCTAACCTAGCTTGGGAGTTGGGAGGGAAAGGAGACAGTTGTCTTCCCAAGCTGATTGTAAGGGGACCAAGAATAAGCTGTTATCTCAGGTGGGTTGTCTATTTCTCTCTGTTAAGTAGAACAGGGACATCTGTCTGTAAGAGCTAGCTTGAAGATGTTGATCCTTTAAAAGACTGAATTCATGGTATGATGACCTAATTAAAGTAAACTATGTGCAGTTTACTATTTTTAATGTCTCAGTTCAAAGCTTGGGGGGAGCAATGTTAAAATTATCAGGCATAATGGCTCTTTCTTTTAATCACAGCACTCAGGAAACTGAGGTAGGAAAATTGTTGTGAGTCCTAAGAGTTAACTTTCAGGTCACACAGCCTAGAGTAAAGCCCTGCCTCAAAACACCAAGTATAGGAGTGGTGTTATAACTCTCTCTTGCTTCTGTCCAGGTTGTTTTTCTTTTTCTTTTTCTTTTCTTTTTCTTGAAATGTGGTCTCACTGTGTTGTCCTGCCCTGGAACTCTGTATATAAACCAGGCTGTCCTCTACTTTCTACTTACTGGGCTTAAAGGCATGAGCCACTACGTCTAGCCTAGAACTACAAATTTAATTGGCAGAATTTTTAAGATTCACTTGGCGTTACTTTAGCTAAAGACCTTAAGGATGCAGATGTCAGAAAAGGGAAAGAGGGGCATCCACCTAATCCCATTGTATAGTCTTTGTTGTCATAGGTTTTTTTTTGTTTAGTTTTGTTTTGTTTTTCAAGACAGAATTTCTCTGTAGCTTTGGAGCCTGTCCTAGCTATTGTAGACCAGGCTGGCCTCGAACTCCCAGAGATCCTCCTGCCTCTGCCTCCCGAGTACTGGGATTAAAGGCGTGCCACCATCGCCCGGCTGTCATAGTTTTTATTAGTGCTTCAGCTGGGTACAATCTCTGTCTACCAGAAACTTTTTTTTTGAGACAGTTTCTCTGTTTAGTCCTGGCTGTCCTGGAACTCACTCTGTAGATTAGACTGACCTCAAACTCACAGAGATCCATGGGCCTCTGCCTCCCGAGTCCTGGGATTAACGGTGTGCAACGCCACCCCCCCCCCAACTCTTACAACTTAACCCATAATTCTTATCTGTGGTTAGCCACGTGGCTTGGTCCCTTTTCTCAGTAAGGCAGTCTCATCTCACAGTCTGATTTGTAACTACCTCCCTGCCTTTTCTCTTCTCCTGCCACTTCCTGAAAGCTAGAATTAATAAGCTTCTGCTGTCACAACTGGCTTTGCAGTGCTGGAGATTGAACCTAAGGCTTTATGTGTACCAGGCAAGCAATGCACCTACTGAACCGCATCCTCTGCCTCTGTGTGTGTTCTTTAATGTCCTACTCAAGGCTCAGTTATGGAGTTTTTGGGTTCTCCTGCCAGGCTTTAGCTATGTTGGAAAACAGGAATGTAGAAGATGAAGTTAATTTTTTTAATATTTATTTATTTATTATGTATACAATATTCTATCTGTGTATGACTACAGGCCAGAAGAGGGCACCAGATCCCATTACAGATGGTTGTGAGTCACCATGTGGTTGCTGGGAATTGAACTCAGGACCTTTGGAAGAGCAGGCAATGCTCTTAACCTCTGAGCCATCTCTCCAGCCCCCGAAGATGAAGTTATTAGTTGGTACAGAATTATAGAATGCTAAGTAAAATGAGACCCAGATTGAAACCTAGCTGTCAGGGCTGAAGAGAGAGGTCTGCGGATAAAAAGCATTTGTTGCTCTTGTAGAGTACCCCAGGTCCCCAGCACCTGCCTAAGGTTTAACAACTGAGTAATTCCAGATTCAAAGGATCTGATGCCCTGTTTGGGCCTCCTTGAGCATTACATGTATGTGGTACACATACGCACCCAGGAAAAACACTAATAACACATACAAATTTTTAAAAAACTATTTTTCGGGGCTGAAGAGATGGCTCAGTGGTTAAGAGCACTGCCTGCTCTTCCAAAGGTCCTGAGTTCAATTCCCAGCAACCAAATGGTGGCTCACAACCATCTGTAATGAGGTCTGGTGCCCTCTTCAGGCATGCACGCAGACAGAATATTGTATGCTTAATAAATAAACAAATAAATATTTTTTTAAAAAAAAAAACTATTTTTCATGTGCATTGCTGTTTTGCTTGCATGGATATCTGTGTGAGAGGGTCAGGTCCCCTGGAAATGAATTTACAGACAGTTGTGAGATGCAATATTGATGCTGGGAATTGAACCTGGGTCTTCTGAAAGAGAAGCCAGTGCTCTTAACTGATTAGTCTTTTCTCCAGTATTTTTTTTAAAAAAGAAACCCAGTTAACATTTATTTGAAACTACATTCTTAGCTTGTTGTGATGGTACACACCTGTAATTTGAATACCTGGGAGGTAGAGGGAGGAGGATCTGAAGTTCAAACTCATCCTTAGCTACGTGGCAAATTTTAGGCCACTCTGACCATACTGAGTCATTGTCTCTAAAACAAAAAAGAAACTGTTGACTCTTTTGGTTTTTGAGACAGGGCTTCGCTGCATTGCCCTGGCTGTCGTCCTGGAACTCACTTTGTAGACCAGGCTGGCCTGAACTCAGATCCACCTGCCTCTGCCTCTCAAGAGTACAGCGATTAAAGGTATGTCACCACCAGCCTGGTAATTCTTCTTTATTTTATGTATTATGGGGTAGAGGACAACTCTTGCGGGTCTGGATAGCTTTAACTGTCAGCTTAGAGTCATCTGAGGGGAGTGAGCCTCACTTGGGAATTGCCCAGATCAGATTGGCATGTGGGTATGTCTGTGGGATTGTTCTGATTATTAATTGATATGAGTTCGTAGCCCACTATGGGCTGTACCATTGCTAGGCAAGTGGTCCTGAACCATATAAGAAAGTGTAAGCAAGCCAACTAGAAAGCAGCATTCTTGTGTCTTGCCTGTGAGTACCTTAGTCAGACGTGATGCTGTGTGTTATAGCCAGCAAGCCTCCCTTCAAGTTCCTGCCTTTACTTCCCTCAGTGATGGACTGGGACCTGGAATTGTAAGGTGAATAAACTCCTCCTCTGGCCAGGCGATGGTGGCGCATGCCTTTAATCCCAGCACTCGAGAGGCAGAGGCAGGCGGATCTCTGTGAGTTCGAGGCCAGCCTGGTCTACAGAGCTAGTTCCAGGACAGCTCCAAAGCCACAGAGAAACCCTGTCTTCCAGGACAGCTCCAAAGCCACAGAGAAACCCTGTCTTGAAAAAAAAAAAAAAAACTCCTCCTTTGGATTGCTTTTGGTCAGTGTTTTTTGTTTGTTTGTTTGTTTGTTTTTAAATATTTATTTATTTATTATGTATACACTATTCTGTCTGTGTGTGTGCCTGCTGGCCAGAAGAGGGCACCAGACCTCATTACAGATGGTTGTGAGCCACCATGTGGTTGCTGGGAATTGAACTCAGGACCTTTGGAAGAGCCAGTGCTCTTAACCTCTGAGCCATCTCTCCAGCCCTTGGTCAGTGTTTTATCATAGCACCAGAAATAAAACAAGGATGTAAATGATACAAATGGATTCATCATGGTTCTGATGTTTCTGAAGAGACTCTTTTTCAGCCAAATTCTTCAAACCAGCAGTCATACAAGTAGGCATAAGTTCTCATAATGTTGTTTAATCTATTGAAAAGGGATTTTTCTTTTTTTTAAATAATCTTATTTTTATTTTATATATGTATGTTTTGATTACATGTATGTCTGTGCACCAGTTATATGCCTGCTGCCCAAGGAGTTCTGAAGAAGATATTGGATCCTCTGGAACTGGAGTCACAGATGGTTGTGACAACTATGCGGTGCTGGGAATCAAACCTGATTCCTCTGGAAGAGCAGCCAGTGCTATTAACCACTGAGCCACACCGTATTCTTCCCCTCACCTCCTTTTTAAGGAACAGTGTCTTACAGTGTATTCCCTGGCTTCTGGAACTCACTATTTAGACTAAACTGGCTTCATTTCCCAGAGATCCACCTCTTGGCTCTGCATCCTGGGATTAAAGCCCTGTGCTACCATGCATGGCAGGAATTTTTCTTGACTCTGCTCAGTATGGATGAAAGCGCAAAAGTCTTGGCAATTACTGTTTCTCAAACTTCTTGTGAGCAAGTCATATAATCTCACTCTACCATCATAGCCTCACCTGTATAATAATCCCTGTTTGCTTTCCTCATTTGCCCAATTCTGCCTGGAAATTTGTGAAGATTAAGAGGAATGATAAAACCAAATGTGGTGGTTAGTTCCTATAATCCAGCACAGGACAGGCAGAAACAGGAATATTGCTGTGAATTAAAGGCCAACCTTAGCTACAGAGTGAAACCCTTTCTCAATAAGAGTGAGAAAGAGAAAAATGATTCTGAGCCGGGCAGTGGTGGTGCACGCCTTTAATCCCAGCACTGGGAGGCAGAGACAGGCGGATCTCTGCGAGTTCGAGACCAACCTGGTCTACAGAGCTAGTTCCAGGACAGGCTCCAAAGCCACAGAGAAACCCTGTCTCGAAAAACCAAAAAAAAAAAAAAAAAAAGAGAGGGGG
>NW_026068174.1:4837060-4872060 GCF_014885135.2 Alexandromys fortis
AGAGAGAGAGAGAGAGAGAGAGAGAGAGAGAGAGAGAGAGAGAAATGATTCTGATGTAAGTCTTGTATGATAGCCATTTCTTAAAATACACACAAGAGGCCAGGCAGTGGTGGTGCACACCTTTAATACCAACACTTGGGAGGCAGAGGCTTGCAGATCTCTGTGAATTCAAGGCCATCCTGGTCTACAGAGCTGGTTCCAGGACAGATTCTAAAACTACAGAGAAACCCTGTCTTGAGAAACTTAAAAAAAAAAATGCTCACGAGGAGTGACCCTTGGTAGAATGGGAGGTTTGGAGCTTTGTTTTCTGGTTTTGGGAATCAAACTCAGGCCTCTTGCATGCTAGGTGAGCCTTTACCATTGAGTTACACTCCCAAGCTGAGCTTCCTGATTCTTCCTAAGGAGAAATGCTGGAGTAAACAGAGCCATGGTAGGTAACTACAAGGATTCTGTGAAGAGGTTTAAGAGCCCTGTTTAAAATCGTGTCTTTTTTGTTTGTTTGTTATGGGACAGGGTCTTAACTATGTAGCTCTGGCTATTCTAGAACTCATGCTATAGATCAGGCTGGCCTCAAACTCACAGAGATCTGCCTGCTTCTGCCCCCTGAATGCTGAGATTAATAAAGGTGTGCACCACTACACCTGGCTCATGTGTCTTATTTTTGTTCATCACCCTCCCACACACACATACAAACTTCCTTTCTTTCTGTAGTTTTCAAGGAGACTGGGAAGCAGCAGCAATGTCTGATTTTGTAGAAAGTGAGGCTGAAGAGTCAGAGGAAGAATACAACGATGAAGGCGAGGTGGTACCTAGAGTCACCAAGAAGTTTGTGGAAGAGGAGGATGATGGTAAGGAGGCCCCAGCCTCAACCTTCTCCCCACTATTCCTAAGCTTTGGATAGTTGGATTCTTGCTGATGAAAGGCTCAGGCTGAGCACAGGTCTCACACATGAGGTACCAGCTTGAGAACGTTGAGTCATTCTTAGAAATGCATAGTGCATCGCTCTGCTGTGTCCCAGGCACAACAGTTAGAACTAGCTAGGCAAAATAAGATGCAGTTACTGTTTATGTTAGTTTGAGTTTACATTAGTGTGTGAGACAGACAGTAAACTGATAGAGAAATCTCTAATGCTTCCCACTTTTATTCCCATGAATGTTTTTGTACCCCATTTTTTAAGCTTTAAGGCCATCAAGAGAGTAGAATTATGAAGTAACTTTAAAGGGGGAACAGGAGGTATAACTTTCAGCAAAAGAATAAAAGGAATGTGGCTGCTGAGTTTGTCCTTTGAGGAAAACAGGTTACTGGAAGCTGTAAAGCATCTACTAATGTGAGGAGGCAAGGTAATTGGGAAGATAGTCTTTCCTAAAGACAGCTGGTAAATGCGGGGAAGAAACCTTCCAAGTCCTGCTCTGTGCCATTACATGGGACAGAGAATAGACATGCAACCTAGTCACTAGGTTCAGGGGGCGTGGATAATTGAAATTAAGCGGGTAGTCTGCCTTCACCCTCTAATCCCAATCTCCATGTCTCAACCCACATGTTTTCAGATGAGGAGGAGGAAGAAGAGAATCTAGATGATCAAGATGAGCAAGGCAACCTAAAAGGCTTTATCAATGATGACGATGATGAAGAAGAAGGGGAGGAAGATGAGGGTAGCGACTCTGCTGATTCAGAGGATGATGTTGGCCACAAGAAGAGAAAACGCAGTTAGTAGCATGTCCCGGTGTCAGCTGAGGCAGGGGTGGGAGTTGCAGTGGAGAAGAGCCTCCCCTCACCAGGGTACACTTTGTTCTCTTTAGCTTTTGATGACCGACTGGAAGATGATGATTTTGACCTCATTGAGGAGAATTTGGGTGTTAAAGTCAAGCGAGGAGTAAGTACTTTCTTTATCCTTTTTCCTGAATAGTTTGGGGTCATCAGAGAAGAGAAAGGTCCCCAGCAGCATAATGCTGTAGGTCCCAGATCTGAAGTCTAAAAGAAAAAGATTGTCAGTTTGCAGGACGGGCCTTGGGGCTGCATAAACATCACTCAACGTGTTCTTTCCCATCTGACTTGACAAAAGTAATTGTGGTGGGAATATAGAAGTGAACCTGGATAACAGGTATCCTTATTAGACACTTACATGCCCCATCTTAATAAAGCATATTTTCTCAACACTAGCAAAAATACCGACGTGTCAAAAAAATGTCTGATGATGAAGATGATGATGAAGAGGAATATGGCAAAGAGGAACATGAAAAGGAGGCTATTGCAGGGGAAATCTTCCAGGATGAGGAAGGAGAAGAAGGACAGGAGGCTGTAGAGGCCCCCATGGCTCCTCCAGAGGAAGAGGAGGAGGATGATGAAGAGTCAGGTACACGACAGATGCTAGACAGGGAAGCCAACATTGGTCGGATGTTGACATTTCCTGTTCCTTAATAGGGAGGTCCTTTAAGGCACCCCCCTAATTTCCCTGGCAGGAACCAGGCTTATCCACTGACTGAGCATTAACTTTTTCCTTCTCCAGATATTGACGATTTCATTGTGGATGATGATGGCCAGCCTCTGAAAAAACCCAAATGGCGAAAAAAGCTTCCTGGATATACGGATGCGTAAGTGTACCTGCCACAGTGTAGTAATAAAGACATTAAATGGGCATGTGATCAGGAAGTCTAGAGGCTTCTGCCAAAATTAAGATGTCCCAAACTCACATCCATTTTAGTTCTGTGCCTCAAATCACACCTCTACTAGACAGTGGTTTCCAACTGCTCCTTCAGTCACTGAGTGCTCTCAAACACGTGAAAGATTAGGCTGAAGCCAGGCATGGTAGAGCAGGCCTTTAATCCCAGGATTTAGGAGGCAGAAGTAGGTAGATCTCTATGAGTTCAAGGCCAGCCTGGTCTATAGAGCTAGGATAGCTAGGGTTGTTACACAGTGAAACCCTGTCTCAAAAAAAAAAAAAAAATTAGAATAGAGTTCCACAGGGGCATGCATCCAGGATCCCTGATGTGCCCAGTATATTCACATATAGATGACCTTTTAACCTGCAGCAAAGTTTAGTAGTTTGAAAGGTTTTATTCTAAGGGAATGCTGTAGCAACTTGGCAGAAGATGGTTTGCCAAGCAGAATAAGGACCCATCTGACTGTGATATTTGGCTCTTATCCCTGGCAGGTGCCAAAGATAGACTTTTTATCCTCTGATAATGGTTTGCCTTGAAACTTCCATGCACCTATTTATCCCACATTGAATATGGTTTTCCGACTGGCTTTTCTCTTTGCTCCTTTAGTCCTGAGGCATGCAGAGGATGTGGGAGGGGCTGCATTTCTCCTCCCTCTCAATCCCCTTATTCTCACACATAGAGCCCTGCAGGAAGCTCAGGAGATCTTCGGGGTGGACTTTGACTATGACGAGTTTGAGAAATACAATGAATATGATGAGGAGCTGGAGGAAGACTATGAGTATGAAGATGACGAGGCTGAAGGGGAAATCCGGGTGCGCCCCAAGAAAACCACCAAGAAGCGTGTGAGCCGCAGGAGCATCTTTGAGATGTATGAACCAAGTGAACTGGAGAGCAGCCACCTCACAGACCAGGACAATGAAATCCGAGCCACTGACCTGCCTGAGAGGTTCCAGGTAGGAAATCACAATGAGTAGTATCCATTGGACTTTGAAACCCATCTGAGTCAGGTCCAGGGAGTCTATTTATTCTGGCAGTACTGAGTGCTGTTGTTGATTGTTCTCTTCTTACTTTTTAATTTTGAAACTGAGTCTCACTAACTTAGGCTGGCCTTTGGTTGATTCTGTAGCCCAAGCAGGTCTTAAACCTCAGCCTCCTGGGTAGCTAGGATTACAGGACTGACATTGAAATGGTGGCTTTTTTGTTTTTTTTTTTTTTTCTTTCTTTTGTTTTTTGCTTTTGTTATTTTTATTGTTTTGTTTGTTTTTGAGACAGGTGCTCATGTAGCCCAGAGTGGCTTCAGTAAGTAGTCAAGAGTAACCTTAAATTTCTGATCCTCTTGCCTTCATCTTTTTTGTTGGGGAGTCTGAGACAATGTTTCTCTGTGTGAACCTACCTGGTTGTCTTGGCACTTGCTCTGGCCTTGAACTCAGAGATTGACTGCCTCTGTCTCAGTGCTGGGCTTAAAGGCGTGCACCACCACTGCCAGGCTGACATGGTATTCTCAACAGGTCTGGAAAATACCCATTTTATGTCAGGTGACACTAGAAGTATGTACCTGAGGATCACATGCTTCTGTTCAGAAGTGTTACATTTTTTTCCTGAGCAGGATACAAAATAAAGATGTGTCACCCTCTTTTCCCCTACAGCTCCGCTCCATCCCTGTCAAGGCAGCTGAAGATGATGAGCTAGAAGAAGAAGCTGACTGGATCTACAGAAATGCCTTTGCCACACCAACCATTTCTTTACAGGTACTCAGAAGTTTAGATTTGAGAGGCTAGAAAGCTGGCTGGATAGTTAGAAGAGTTGCTGCCCTTGCAGAGACCACAGATTTGGTTCCCAGCACCCACATATGGTTCACAACTGCCTGTACCTGGAGTTCTATGGTTCCTACTCTCTCTGCTGACCTCTGTGGGCACCAGGTACTCACATGGCACACATATATACATGTAGGCAAAGCATTCATACACACAAAGTAAATGTTAAAAGTTCTGATATGAACCAGAGGTCAGTTGATGAAAATGAGAAGCTATTCCTTCCCTATGTGCTGCTTCTGTATGCCTGGGAAAGACTATGTATATATGTGTATTAAGAAAAATACTAAGCAAGCGTTGGTGGTGCACACTTTTAATCCCATAATCCCAACACTTGAGAGGCAGAGGCAAGCAGATATCTGTGACTTCAAGTCCAGCTTGGTCTACAAAGCTTGAGTTCCAGGATAGTCAAGACTACACAGCAAAATCCTGCTCTAAAAACAGAGAGAGAGAGAGAGAGATAAAGAGATAAAAAAGCAAAGAAAAATTTTAGATTTCATCAGAAAATGCTCTCATGTTTTGAAGCTCCTGTGTGCTAAGACAGGAAGTAACTGTCTTGATTCTTTTGTTTTTGCTTCTTACTGTAGGAAAGCTGTGATTACCTAGACCGTGGACAGCCAACTAGTAGCTTCAGTCGCAAAGGACCCAGCACAATTCAGAAGATCAAAGAGGCCCTGGGCTTCATGAGGAATCAGCATTTTGAGGTTGCTCCTTGAGCTCTAGTAGCCCAGTGGTTAGAAATTCATTACAATTTAGAGGGTGAGGCAAGAGGTAGCTACAATCAAGTGGTAAACTCCCTTCCTCATCCTTAGAAGTCTCTTAAACTCAAGAGTGCTTTGACTAGCAAGAGGTATTAGTAACCAAGGGGACAAGATAGCCTGTCTGTAATGTTACCTACTCCACTGGGGAGAACATTGCACTGCATAGCCAGTTGGAAAGATCATTCTTGTAATTGTGAATTTTATGGCACTATTAGACTAGGAAATTATTATCTTCTAGCAGAGGAGATGTTTGCAGATCTTTCTTCTGCTTGACAGCAGCATCCTTGCTACCATAGGTGCCTTTTATTGCCTTCTACCGAAAGGAGTATGTGGAACCTGAATTACATATCAATGACCTGTGGAGAGTGTGGCAGTGGGATGAAAAGGTAACATGGACAAAAGGCCATGTGCGGTTGAGAACTGGGTGGAGAAAAACCAGTATCAGGGTGCTACAGCTCTGACCTCCATGACTGCCAGCTTCCCTGGCTTGTGCGTCTGCTAAAGGGAACAGCGGACTTGGGTTGCCAGGGCTTAGTTCCAGTCCTCACTCTTGCCTTCCTCTATCCTAGTGGACTCAGCTGAGAATCCGAAAAGAGAACCTAACACGGCTATTTGAGAAGATGCAGGCTTATCAGTATGAGCAAATCTCTGCTGATCCTGACAAACCTCTTGCTGATGGCATCCGGGCTTTGGATACTACTGACATGGAGAGGTAGGACATACAGGGCTTGTTCCAGGGAACCACCTAACTGAAGGCAGGTCCTCAGGAGCATTGTTTGTTTGAGGAATTTGCAGCATGGGGCCCCAGCCCTTAGAACCCAAATTGTCAATACAATCAAAAAACCAATCAAAATAGAATCAAAAAAATTCTATCCTAGAACTCACTAGGCTGACCTCGAACTCAGAGATTAAGCTGCCTTGCCTCCCAAGTGTTGGGACTGAAGGTGTGTACCACCACACCCAGCTAAAAGTGAGCATGCTAGCTGAGTGGCGGTCCACTTCTGTAAGCCTAGTGGGAGGTAGAACTGAGAAGGTCATGAGTTAAGAGTTAGCTTGAACTATATAAAACCCCATGGGGAGCAGTGGAATAAGCTGACAGATTCTCATTTTGGATTTCCATATTAGTATATAAAAAACAGATTTATTTACCAAAAATTAAGTTGTTAAACAGGAATTTAAATTAGGTATGGTGGCCCACACCTATAATCCCAGTTCTTGAGAGGATTTTGAGGCAGGAGGGTAGCATTCAAAGTTGGGCAACATAATGTCTGTCTCCAAACATCTTAGCAGCCTTTGTGTTAGGTATACATATTTGGTAATGTGTGCATTTATTCCGTGTTGATAATGCTACATAAGAAACAATTTGTAGGGGGCTGGAGAGATGGCTCAGAGGTTAAGAGCATTGGCTGCTCTTCCAGAGTTCCTGAGTTCAATTCCCAGCAACCACATAGTGGCTCACAACCATCTGTGGTGAGGTCTGGCGCCCTCTTCTGGCCTTCAGGCATACATGCAGAAAGGATAGTGTATACATAATAAATAAATATTAAAAAAAGAAAAAAGAAACAGTTTGTAATCTGAAAGTACTTTGGGAACCTGAATAATGTGGTATTGGAGAGTAACAAATGGTTTTGGTAGATAGCATTTATATTGAGAAGTAGTTTCAAAGACTTTGAACTTCACTAAACGCGCGCGCGTTGCCTGTTCTGCCTCTTCCTTATACTATTTGTTTGTTTACTTATTTAAGATAGTGCCTTACTGTGCAGCTCAGACTGGCTTCAGACTCTAGTCTAGGTTTCTCTAGTGCTGAGGTCACAGGTGTGGCCTTATCCTCCACTAACAGTTTCTGTTTGGCATTTTTCCAATATTTGTATATATACTTTTACAGGATCTCCTAAAGAACAGTCTGGCCTTAGACTCCTGATATTCCCACCTCTCAAGTTCTGGGACATCACACCTATTTTACTTGTTTGTTTTTGAAGCAGATGTTGCGGGATGTCCCAAGCTGTCTCAGACTTGTGGAAGGCCTCTTGCTTCAGTTTCCAAATATTACAGCCATGCACTGCCACTCCCAGCAGCATACATTCCTTTAAGATATCCTGGTTGTGCTGAAACTGTAGTCTGGGACTGTTCTGGGACTTTATTTGCTTATCTTTACTTGATCTTGCTTCCTGGGAATTAGAAGTATTATAGAAAAGCTTGCTCCCAGTAATAGGATCTTGCATCTTTCCCCTTTAGGCTCAAAGATGTACAGTCAATGGATGAACTGAAAGATGTCTACAATCATTTCTTACTGTACTATGGTCGTGACATCCCCAAGATGCAGAATGCTGCCAAGGCTAGCCGTAAGAAACTGAAACGCATAAAGGAGGATGGAGATGAAGAAGGTGAGTGTTGAGAAAGAAGATGCCAGTCTCCATGGCTAGGTTGGGTGCCGTTTGGACATCTTGACATCTCAGGTCCTTGGAACTGATTAGAAACAAGAGCTGATTGCCCTCATTTTGTTCCCAGGTGAAGGTGAAGAGGCTGAAGATGAGGAACAGAGGGGACCAGAGCTCAAGCAGGCCTCCCGCCGAGACATGTACACTATCTGCCAGAGTGCAGGGCTGGGTAAAACCACCTTTTGTCACATATTCAGCTTTGAATAAGGAAACATTTTCAGTAATGTCCTAGTGGATAGGAACAGGAAAGAATATATTAGTCACTCATCTAAGAATAAACTGTAGAGTCTCCATAAACACTCCCCCAACCAACCATCTTTCTATTCCCTACCTCTATGATTATCCAGTGTCTCTTAAATTTCCTAAGTAATTAGAAGTCTCCCAGATAATTAAAGTCAGGTTGTATTTGTTGTTCTTTGATGGCCTCTCTTTAAACTCTGATGCCCAAACAGCTGGTGTAGCCTCTAACAGCTGGGCGGTCTGCCAGGCTGCTGCCTCAACTTGCACTCCTGTTTGCTCTAGATGGCCTGGCCAAAAAGTTTGGCCTCACACCTGAGCAGTTTGGGGAGAACCTCCGTGACAGCTACCAACGACATGAGACAGAACAGTTTCCTGCAGAGCCCTTGGAGCTGGCCAAAGATTACGTTTGCAGGTGGGTATAAAGCCGACGGCCAGAAGGAAGGGTGACCTGATGGCAGAGACACCATCATCCTACAGCTCCACTGTTGTCCCCACAGCCAGTTCCCTACACCAGAAGCTGTGCTTGAAGGTGCCCGATACATGGTTGCACTACAGATTGCCCGGGAGCCCCTTGTCAGACAGGTGCTGAGGCAAACCTTCCAGGAGAGAGCCAAGCTAAACATAACCCCAACCAAGAAAGGTAGAAAGGTAAGTTGGGGCTGTTGTTGTAGGTGTGGCCGCACTCTAGACTCCTTCTGCCTCCAACCGAAAGGCAGTCTTTTCTCCCAGGGCCAAGCCCTGCCTACCTGCTAATGCTTCCTTCTCCCTGTGTTCAGGATGTGGATGAGGCCCACTACGCTTATTCTTTTAAGTACTTAAAGAACAAGCCTGTTAAAGAGCTAAGAGATGACCAGTTCCTCAAGATAGGCCTGGCTGAGGATGAAGGATTGCTCACCATTGACATCAGCATAGATATGAAGGGAGTGGAAGGGTAAGGGTAAATACAACTTACTCCTGGGCTGAAGAGGGCTGGAGGAGGGAAGGCAGCCCTCAGGAGCATAAGCTACCATTTCTGAGGAAACGAGCCTCACACTCATGGATGTGTGAGGGTCATGTTTTTCCCGCCACACACCAGAGCTTTGTGCCCTTCCTCAGGTATGGCAACGACCAAACATATTTCGAGGAGATCAAGCAGTTTTACTACCGGGATGAGTTCAGCCACCAAGTACAAGAATGGAACAGGCAGCGCACCATGGCCATTGAACGAGCTTTGCAGCAGTTCCTGTATGTGCAGATGGCCAAAGAACTCAAGAACAAGCTGCTAGCAGAGGCCAGAGAGAGTGTTGTAAAGGTGAGGCCTGCAAGCCACTGCCTTACTCCTCTCTGGGGGTGGGCTCAGATATTTAACCTAAGGACATTACCACACAGCCCTAGCCCTAAACTCCAATTTTTCATTATTTATTAATTACAAGTGTGGGTATGTGCATGAACATGTGTGATCAGAGGATATCTTTTGGAAGTTGATTCTGCCTTTCTTCTGTGTAGGTCCCATGGATTAAATTCAGGTTGGCAGCAGGTGCTTTTACCTGCTGAGCCATTTCTCTGGTCCTACTGATTTTTTTTTTTTTTTTAAACAAAGTCTCTGTAGCCTAAGCTGACCTTGTGGTCCTTCTGATGCTTATGCCACCACACCCCAGCTTTCATTGTCTTTAGTTGAACTGAGAATGAAGATAGCCCAGAGTTGTCTATAGCTAGAGAAAGAATGGGGACATGTAGAGCGTAAGGCGAGAAAGAGTCAAAACAGGGCAGAGGACTTGTGCCCAGGTTTGCTCCAGGCCTCTTCCCTCTTCATTCATCTAAATGTCTCTCGTTTATGTTGCTGCTATTTCCAGAATGCAATTAAAGTTTTGTGTTGTAGACCTGCCAGGTGGCTAGGAGCATGTGCTTCATGAACACATACCCTTACACATTTAAAGGCCCTGGTGACCATAGTGTCGGCTGTGTCTCTACTTTAGGCTTGTAGCCGAAAGCTCTACAACTGGTTGAGGGTGGCGCCCTACCGACCAGATCAGCAGGTGGAAGAAGATGACGACTTTATGGATGAGAACCAGGGGAAGGGCATTCGAGTCCTAGGCATTGCTTTCTCCTCTGCCAGGTACCTACCTACCTACCTTGCACCATCACCTGTCTTTCACAGTTTCTTCTTCCCACTTGTGGTTCATCTTGCTAACTGTTGCATTCTTCTTTCTGTGTCTGGCTGGCAGAGATCACCCTGTGTTCTGTGCCTTAGTCAATGGTGAGGGAGAAGTGACTGATTTCCTCCGCCTGCCCCATTTCACCAAGCGGCGAACTGCATGGAGAGAAGAAGAGCGGGAAAAGAAGGTAGGTCTCTAGAATAGGTCACCAGTGCTTACCCAGTGCACTCAACTTCAGTGAGTCTAAGCAAGACAACAAAACTTCACATGAGTAAGTCGGGTTCATCACATCTTTTCTTTCTTTTTCTCTCTCTTCCTATTTTGGTTTTTCAAGACTGGGTTTCTCTGTAGGTTTGGAGCCTGTGCTAAAACTCACTTTTTAGACCAGGCTGGCCTTGAACTCACATAGATCCACTTTCCTCTGCCTCTCTAGTGATGGGGTTAAAGGCATGCACCACCACTCCTGGCAAGTTTTTTAAATAACAAAAACATTAATTTAAATAAACAACACTACTGATACAATAGACAGATATACAAAACAATACATATATAGTACAACACAGATACAGCACTCTGCTGGCAGTCTAGTCCCCATCTTAATATTTAAAAATCGTCTCACCTTTGGGAGTCAGTCTCACTTGTAGGCAGTAGATGACACTCTTCACTGGGTGTGGTTTGCTTCTAGCATCCATCAGTGCCTAGGCCTTGTCTACTTCTGGATCTGCAGTGGCTGCTTCTGTTCTTAGCAGCATCTAGGTCAGACTGTTCCATGACTGGGAGCCACTGGGGCATTATTCCAGCTTTTTCCCTGCTTCTTCCTTTTATCACCTCTTTTTCTAAAGAAAGAGGAATTTGAATGCTCTTTTGCTTGTTTTTTTGTTTTAAGACAGGGTTTCTCTGTAGCTTTGGAGCCTGTCCTGGAAATGAGCTCTTGTAGACCAGGCTGGCCTCAAACTCACAGAGATCTGTCTGCCTCTGCTTCCTGAGTGATGGGATTAAAGACATGCTATCATACCCAGAAAAATAATCTTAAAAAGAAAATCTCATCTTGCTTGAAATCTTTCCATGCTTGGAGCTCTTCAGCTATAATTTTCTTTTAATCCAGGCTCAAGATATTGAAACCCTGAAGAAGTTTCTTGTGAATAAGAAGCCTCATGTGGTTACTGTTGCAGGAGAGAACAGGTAGGAGCATGAGGCTATGGACAGGCCTGGTGCAAAGCTTTGACCCAAAGTCACCCATCTCTCATTGCTTAATCTGGCTTTGTTTCTGGGTGTAATGTTGATACTTCAGGGGTCTCTTTAGATACATGGTTCCTCTTTGCTTTGAAGTTCTTTCTTCCCCACCCCACCTCAGTCAAGAGTACCCATTCCTAAGGAAATAGATCCATTAACCAATACTCCTCATCCTTCCAGGGATGCCCAGATGTTGATTGAGGATGTGAAGCGCATAGTGCATGAGCTGGACCAAGGCCAACAGCTTTCTTCTATTGGGGTGGAGCTAGTTGACAACGAGTTGGCCATTCTGTATATGAACAGCAAGAAATCAGAGGTAATGCTAATTCCCCTGTCCTCGTGGCTTGCTCTGGCAACTGCTTTGAACCCCAGAGAGATTAACTAGGAAATGCAGGTTTCAGGGTTAGGGCTATACCTGTTAGTTTATCCATTCAGAGACTTTCTGGGCTACTATAATTCAGATTGACAGCTCCAGAGAATAAAGTGGTCCTTGGAAAACAAAGGCCCCAATGGGGATTTTTAAAAAGTGGCTCAAGCCAGAATGGTTTAGATTTCTTCTTACTTTGTCACTGTGGACACCCTAAGGTTCTGTGACCTTCCTTTGGTTCTAGGCAGAGTTCCGGGATTATCCACCAGTTCTGAGACAAGCCGTCTCTTTAGCCCGGCGCATTCAAGACCCTCTGATAGAATTTGCCCAGGTGTGCAGCTCTGATGAAGACATCCTGTGTCTCAAGTTTCATCCCTTGCAGGTGAGTAAGGTGGACAGGTAAGCCAAGTGGGTCAGAAGGCACAGTAACCTTACTTGCTGCTGTATTGGTAGGAGCATGTTGTGAAAGAGGAGCTGCTCAACGCCTTGTACTGTGAATTCATCAACCGAGTCAATGAGGTTGGTGTTGATGTCAATCGCGCCATCGCCCATCCTTATAGCCAGGCCTTGATCCAGTATGTCTGTGGCCTGGGACCTCGAAAAGGAACCCACCTGCTGAAGGTAGGCTTGGATTGATAAGAAAATATTTCATTGAGAGTGTGAAGAGCTTTGCCAATGTGATTGACAGATTAGGGAGGTGCTGGGATTAAAGGCAGGTGCTGGGATTAAAGGCGTGTGCCGCCACCGCCTGACCGAACCATAGAAATTTAACAGAAAACAATCTAGGGATGCAGGCCCTCTTACTGCCCTGCTCACTTCTAGCCCTCTTCCCTAGATCTTGAAACAGAACAATACCCGTCTCGAGAGCCGAACTCAGCTGGTTACCATGTGTCACATGGGTCCCAAAGTCTTCATGAATTGTGCTGGCTTCCTCAAGATCGACACTGCCTCTCTGGGGGACAGGTGATACCCTCTGCTTAGATAGGCCAGCAGCAATTACTTGGGCGTTGATTTGGGGCATCAGGAAATTAGGTCTTTAAAAGGGTCCCAGACCAATTAAGAAATGTTTTAAAGAAAAGGTAAGAAGTCGCCCCTTACCTATGGAAGAGATCAGTTGTGAGGCTTTTTCCTGTGAGAGGGAGACACAGAAGCACCAGTGTTGTCTTTAAAAGAGAAAGCATAAGATTGTTCTCAGGTGAAGTGGGGAACAGAAAGGGGCCATGGGAAAAGAGCATGGGTGTGAAGAGGCTCAGGACGGGGAGAGAGATGTGTTCTGTTTTAGGATGGTGGTACTGAGACTTCATTATTGACCTCTTCCTCTCCAGAAGTTATCAACTCAGTCTTTGGAGGATCTTTTCCACGGGCACATAGCTCCTCATTCAGTAATGGAAGTCAGTGGGGAAATAGGCTTCAAGTTCTAAACCTTCATTTTCCACTCAGCTTTGCTGTAACACTCCACGAATAACATAGGCCCATGTGAGTGCACGGGCAAGACCAGCCTGGGAAGGCTTTATGGGGGAAAACAGCTGCCAGCAAATTCTCAGAGGTTTTTTCCCCCTTCTTGTTTTATATTATAACTCTTAAGTTCACTATATAAAATTCAACAGAAAGAACTATTATACAGAAAGTGGAAGTCCCCCATAATTCCACCCCCCAGAGAAAACTACCATAACAATTTTTATGTATACTACAACTTCCTAAATTTTATTTTTGCTATGCATTTACTAACTACTCATTTACTTCAAAAGTGAGATCACATGGTTCATAGTGTTTTGCAGTGCATTTTTCACATATCAGTATATCATGGTCATCTCCCCATATCAGCAAACATAAATTTCCTTCATTCTTTTTAATGGCTATGTAGTATTCCATCATATGGAGTACCCTGGTTTACCCAGCCAGTTCTGCATTGGTGAACATGTGGGTTGTTAATTAATTGAAATTTGTGGTTTTATATCTTGCTGTTTCTTCCCTTCCTCCAGCACTGACTCATACATTGAAGTCCTTGATGGCTCCCGAGTCCACCCTGAGACATACGAATGGGCCAGGAAGATGGCAGTGGACGCCTTGGAATATGACGAGTCTGCGGAGGACGCCAATCCTGCAGGAGCCCTTGAGGAAATCTTGGAAAACCCAGAGCGACTCAAGGATCTAGACCTTGATGCCTTCGCAGAAGAACTAGAGAGACAGGTAGGCAGCTATGAATCCTGATGGGGAGGAACTTGGGCAGCAGGTGTTGAAGAGAAACCCTGATACTGTTGTGGTGGAGCCTCGACCTCTCCCTGCCTGTGCTGTACTAGGTTTGTTGAAGGGAACTTTCAGACGCTTAGAGTGAGCCAGGAAAGATACCAGTAAGGTACCATGACCTTAAAGTGAGGGCAGGGCAGAGGGAGTGGGCATGTGTACTGTGCTTGCCCTTGAGGCCTTATTCTAAATCCTCCCCAAGAGCAGAACTTTACACTGCCCCCTTTATTCCTGGGGCTCCCGAAGCACACTGTGTCCTAAGGGCAACCTTGAAATCTCCTCTATTGAGATAGGAACAGTAACACACACCTGTAATAAATAATCCCAGCTATTTAGGAGGTTAAAGCAGGACGATCACACGTTCAAGGGCTACTTGGACAACATAGACACCAATGAGGGAAAAGGTGAGAGAAAGAAGTGAGAATTTCCTTCAGTAAATGTTGACAGTAAAGAAAAGCATGGACAGGTGCAAACTGTATACCTCCTGTCACTAAAATTCCCAGTGAGTCAGGTTGGGGGCTGTGAGGCTTTTCCTAATGGACGTCTTCCCCAGGGCTATGGTGACAAGCACATCACACTGTATGATATCCGAGCAGAGCTCAGTTGTCGGTATAAAGACCTCAGGACAGCCTACCGCTCTCCTAACACAGAGGAGATCTTCAATATGTTAACCAAAGAGACTCCGGAGACCTTCTACATTGGTGAGTTATGAGTCTGTATTTATACTCAGAATGCTGTTGGGGAACTCAGGCATTTACCACATGCACATAAACTGAAAATGATTTCAGTAGAGGAAGACAGTTTTGCAGGGTATGGTGGCACACACCTTTAATCCTCCCGGAGGCAGGCTAGTCTGCAGAACAAGTTCCAGAACACCTAGGGATACACATAGAAACCCTGTCTCGAAAAAAACAAACCAAAAAAAGTTTGTATGTCAGGTACGGAAGACCAAGAGACCTATTGTCCTAGTTGCTTTCCTAATGCTGGGATAAAGCACTGACCAAAAGCAGCTTTTGAGGAGGAAAGCGCTTATTACATCTTCCAGGTTGGAGTCCATCATTGAGGGAAGGAAGCCAGGACTAATTCTGCTTGAGGCAGGGACTGAAGCAGACACCATGGAGCAATGCTGCTTGCTTTTACTGGCTTGCTGTCAGGCTCGTGTTCAACTGCCTTTCTTCATCCCGCAGTACTTGCCTAGGAGTGACGCTGTCAATGATAGGCTAGGCCCTCCTCTTTCAGTTAGCAGTCAAAAAAATGTCCCCAATGACATGTCCACAGGCCAACCTGATAGAGTAATTCCTCAGTTGATGTCTCCTCTTAGGTGACTCTACTTTTTGTGAAGTTGACAAAATTAACCAGTATAGCTCTTAGGAAATAATGCAAGGCCTAAACTGGAAGTCAAATCTGTCCGCACCTGTTGGCGCAGACCCGTCACCTCTCCTACTTGGGAGGGTAAAGCAGGAGGACTGTAAATTTGGGGACAGCCAAAGCTACAGAGTGAATTCACAGGAACTTGGTGAGAAGGATCTCACAGTGAAAGGTAAAAGGCAGGTGTAACTCCCTATTGTAGCATTTCTCTAGTATTTTCAAGGCCCTGAGTTCAATCCCCAACACCGCCAAAGTACAAATAAAGTTCTGTCTCTATCTTGCTTTGAGGTCTCTCTTGGAGTTGTCTTTTAGGCATCATTTCTCTGACATTAAATGTAGGGAAGGTCTCAGCCCTCCAGGATGAGATGCTGTGAGATGTGTTGTGTCAGCAAGGGGCAGTGGGAAGGAGGCAGCTCTCTAGTCTCATTTTTTTGTTGTTGTTTTCTTTTCTTTTCCAAGATAGGGTTTCTCTGCATAGCTTTGGAGCCTGTCCTGGAACTTTCTCTATAGACCACGCTGGCCTCGAACTCCCAGAGATGTGCACTACACCGCCTGACTCCCTCCATCCTCTTAGTAACCTGCTTTCTTTCCTACAGGAAAGCTCATCATCTGTAATGTTACCGGCATTGCTCACAGGCGCCCACAGGGTGAGAGCTATGACCAGGCCATCCGAAATGATGAGACAGGACTGTGGCAGTGCCCCTTCTGTCAACAGGACAACTTCCCTGAACTAAGCGAGGTATGTGCTGCAGTGTTGCTGTAAGTTGTTTTTTGTTGTTTTTTTTTTTTTAACTGAGAAGTCTGATGATTTGAGAGAGTATTTTAGTTCATGCTCTCATCAGAAAAGTACACAAAGGAAGGGAGTAGAATACAATTTTAACATGAATCTCCTCTTTTCATCCTGATGCAGTCACTGTAACCTCTAATTCTTGCCCTACTTTCCGTCTGTCACTCTGGCGAGTTAGATGTGTTTTCATCCACAGAGTAGACAGTGTCCTTAAACTTGCTTGAGGGTGTGTGTGCCTCTGTATGATTTTTGTATTATCCCCGCTCTGATTTCCCTTGATTCTTTTAGGCATGATGTGCCTGCCTACCTTTTATATTTCTTTTTTCTTTTTTTTTTTTTCTTTTTCCCCTCTGTAGATGAGGTCTCATTATGTACTCTTGACTGGCCTGGAGCTCACTATGTAGTTGAGGCTGGCTTTGAACTCATAGAGATAGATCCTGCTTCTGCCTCCTCAGTGCTGAAATTTAAGGTGTGTGTCACCATACCCAGCTATCACGTTCTTTTTTAACGTCACCTAGCATTTTCTGCCTTTTCACTTATTATTAGGTCCATTGTAGCAAGTTCTTGTATAGATACTTGTCACACTCACTAGGACAGAACAGAACAAAAGAAACCACAGTGGAATTAGGAAGTCAGTCGGTTGAGAGTGAAAGTTTCATCTAATGACCTTAGTGACAAACATGAAGTCAAGGAATCTGGACGTTCACAGATTTGTTTGGTGTGTAACTAACTGAGTTTCCAGACCAGTGCTGAGCATCAGTGGTAGAATAAGTTACAGCAACCTTAGAACCCTTTTCTGTTGGTTTGTGTGGTTTTTAGTTTTCTTATTTATTTTGTATATTTCTGTGCACACCATTTTGTGTGTCTGTTAGTGGGAGTGGGGGATTCTCCTATTGCATGCATCCCAGGGATCAAACTAAGGTCATCAGGCCTGGTGGCAGGAGACTTTCCCCACTGAGTCATCTTGCTAACTCCCTGATTTTTCTTTCTTTAAGATATATTCACTTTATTTTAAATGTGGCTCTTTTGCCTGTGTGGGTATATGTGTGCCATGTGGTATACTTGGTGCCCTCAGAGGTCAGAAAAGGACATTTGCCCTTATAACTAGCGTTATTGTTTGTGAGCTTCTGTATGGATACTGGGAATTGACCCCAGGTTCTTTGCAAGAGAAATAAATACTCTTAACCACTGGGCCATCTCTCCAGTCTTCCCACTCCCCCCAGTACTCTCTTCTGAACACAGGAGCTCCAGAATCTTAACAATCAACGTCCTTTCTCTTCACAGGTCTGGAACCACTTCGACAGTGGTTCGTGCCCTGGCCAGGCCATTGGTGTGAAAACAAGGCTTGACAATGGTGTCACTGGCTTCATCCCTACCAAATTCCTCAGTGACAAGGTGGTGAAGAGGCCAGAGGAGCGAGTGAAGGTAGATGGATGACTAGCCTGTGGAGTAGTGTGTTTTCCAGTTGCCCCACTTGGGCTTTCTAACTTGGGGCTGCCCCCACCAGGAGTTGGGCTCTGTTCCCAGTGACTGCTGGTGGTGAGGGCAGAAAGAGGATTTATAATAACTGGAAGAGGCCGGTTGGGAGCATCTGAATGAGTAGTGGCTTTTGTCTGCTGCATTTGTAAAGCAGTTTCTGCTGGTCTCAAGCCCTTTGGGAAAGAGTTCCTTCCTGTGTGGGAAGCTGTGGTTTTAGCACAAGGCAGGAAGTGAGACCCAACCTCACAAATAAGAAAGCACTGCCTGTTCTACCCTTTAGACAGTGTTGCTCAGGAGATTGCAGAGCTGTGTGACACAGCCCTGTCTATAGACTACCTCTGGGCTTCACAGTAGGACAGGGCCACACAGAAGGAAGGTCTGAATGAGAGGTTGGCAGTAAGTCTCCTCCTGCAGCCGCCGTGAACTGGGCTTCAGCTAGACACTCCTTGTGTTCGTTCTGTCCGTGTGTGAGACAGTCAGTGAGTGTGGTCCGTGTTCTGTCCACCCCGTGTGGGGCAGTTATACACATACCATTGTACACTTGGTGGTCAGAGAATAGCTTTTCCAGAGTTGATCCTCTCCTTCCACCCTGGGTTGTTAGTTTGGACTGGGGTCAGGGTGGGGCATATGTTTAGTTTTTGAGACTTATAACTTGATGTTATAGACCATTATAGAGATCTGCTTGCCTCTCTCTCCTGAGTGCTGGGGTTAAAGGTGTGCACCACTATACCCAGTTTTACCTCAGTTTTTATGGTTCCTTGTGTAGGAAGGATCAGACTCAGGTCTCCAGGCTTGCATAAGTGCCTTTACACACTGAACCGTCCCCCCAGCCATCTCTATTTTGTCTCTAATTCTACAACTTCAGATACGCTTTTTCTCCTCTAAGATAGGGTCTTATGTAACCCAGCTTCAAATTTTCTTTATTATGTATACAATGTTCTGTCTGCATGTATGCCTGCCCACCAGAAGAGGGCACCAGATCTCATAGATGGTTGTGAGCTACCATGTGGTTGCTGGGAATTGAACTCAGGACCTCTGGAAGAGCAGCCAGTGCTCTTAACCTCCGAGCCATCTCTCCAGCCCTTCCACATTTCCTGTATGTCCTTTTCCTGTAGTTGTTTAAAAAAACTTTTCATTTCTTATTTATTTATTCCTTGCTTATTAATCTAAACTCTTTTTCTTAATCTCATTAGCTGTTTCATTGTTTCTTTTTTAAACTGCTTGTATTCTTTAATGAGGTTTATGGTTGTTCTTTTAAAGTAAGTGTTCTGGAGTCCTTCTGGGTAATTCTCCTTGGCATCAGTGAGATCTGTGCATGAGTGCTGTCTGGCACAGACAGAGCGGATTAGGGTGGGAGAGAGGATGCACGGGTGAGTTGGCCAACAGGTTGAAACTGTCTTAGGTGGAATAAATCGGGGACAGAGGGACAGGACTGGTGTGCCGGATGTGTGCAGACCTGGCTGGTTGGCTGTGCTGGGGGTGGTGCTATTGGTCTAGGCGGGCAGGACAGGCTGGGGAAGGCGTGTGAAAGGGATGATCAGGCAGACTCCCAGCTGCCTGTAGCTCTAGTTCCAGAAACCTGATGCCCTCTTCCCGTCTTCCTCAGGCACTTCACAAACTTCGTGCACACACATATATACATGAAACAATAAATCTTTAACTTAAGAGAAAATAAGATGGCGGTCTGGAGAGATGGCTCAGAGGTTAAAAACACTGGCTGCTCCTCCAGAGGTCCTGAGTTCAGTTCTTAGAAACCACATGGTGGTTCCCAGCCATCTAATAATGAGATCTGGTGCCCTCTTCTGCCATCCATACACACATGCATGCAGAACACTGTATAAATAATAATAAAGATTCATGTTTAAAACAAGAAAATGGGATGGGAAAGTGATTGAGGAAGACACTTGGCATTGCCCTGACCTCCATGTGCTCGCTCTCTCTCTCTCTCTCTCTCTCTCTCTCTCTCTCTCTCTCTCNCCATGACACGATCTTTCATCGCCTCCCACTTTAGTTATGTGTTATTTATGATCACTGAAAATTCTTAGGTGTGAAGGCGGTCGCATTGACAACTGTCAGTTGTACCACGTAACCTCAAAAGCAGCCGTGGGCCCTGTGGTACTTTGGATGCGAAGTCAATGACTGAAAATGATGATTGAACTGGTCTTTTTTTTTGGTTTTGGTTTTGGTTTTTCGAGACAGGGTTTCTCTGTGGTTTTGGAGCCTGTCCTGGAACTAGCTCTTGTAGACCAGGCTGGTCTCGAACTCACAGAGATCCGCCTGCCTCTGCCTCCCGAGTGCTGGGATTAAAGGCGTGCGCCACCACCGCCCGGCTAGCCTGGGCTTTTGAACCCTCAAAACTAATCCTAGTGACACCCCTCCTGCAACTAGGCCCTGCTTCCTAATCTTTCCAACAGTTCATCATCTGAAGACTAAGCATACCAATATATGAGTCTGGGGGCCATTTTCATCCAACTTTCCTAACCTCTATGAGTCAGTCTGGGAGGGCTGTGGGCTTAAGGCTCAAAAAAGACGTTCTTATAGTGAAGTGAGGATTTCAACAGGATCCAAAAAGACTGCTTAAATCAGGAGAAATAGACAAACAGCTTCTAAGAAAAGAGCGTGAGCTTTAGCGAGCAGAAGAATGCTGGTAATGACCCTCCAGTTTTCCAGCATACACCTGCCCACTCCAAATTCTACCCTGCCATTTGGTAGCTGACTTTGGGCAAGCCCCACCTTTCTGTTTGGGCTTTGCAGTTCAATGTGAAATAAAACATTGGACTAGATAGTCTTTGTCCCTTCCAGCTCACATGTTCTGTGTATCTAGGTGGGGATGACTGTTCACTGCCGTATCATGAAGATTGATATTGAAAAGTTCAGTGCAGACCTGACCTGCCGGACCTCAGACCTCATGGACAGGAACAATGAGTGGAAACTGCCCAAGGACACCTACTATGATTTTGATGCTGAAGCTGCAGACCACAAGCAGGAAGAGGACATGAAGCGAAAGCAGCAACGAACTAGTGAGTGACCAGCAGTAGGCTTTGCACCTGAATGCTACAGCTTATACTTGGGGACTTAGGCTGCGGAGTTTATGTGCATCAGTTCCCCGGGGGGTGAGGGTGCCCTGTTTTATGAGGCCCAGAGGCATGAAAGACAAGTGTGAGCAGAACTGGAACCACAGTCTCCTGGTTTACATTTTTGCTAGACTTCATTTACTCAAACAGCCTAAGAACTGAAGTTGATAGCTCATTCACATCAGAGAACCCAAGCCCAGAAAGTGTCTCAGAATCCCAAAGTGGGTCAGAAGCTATCCATGATTGTCCTGTTGCTGTCAGCTCCTAACCCATCACCTGGTCTGTCTCTCTCCTGCCCCCTTCAGCATACATCAAGCGAGTGATCGCACATCCATCTTTCCATAACATAAATTTCAAGCAAGCAGAAAAGATGATGGAGACCATGGACCAAGGCGATGTTATCATCCGGCCCAGCAGCAAGGGTGAAAACCATCTGACCGTGACCTGGAAAGTCAGTGATGGCATCTACCAGCATGTGGATGTGCGGGAGGAGGGCAAGGAAAATGCCTTCAGCCTGGGAGCCACTTTATGGATCAACAGTGAGGTGAGCCATGCCTGAACAAGTTCTTTCTGGTTGCTTTCACCTGACACCTAACTTGAGCACATCACACATATTTGTGATATGCAGCACAACACACATATTTGTGATATGCAGCACAACAAAGCAAGGTAATTCATAGAATAAATTACTAGCCCCCCCCATATTTCTAATTTTAAAATCGCTTAGAGAGAATTATTGAGGAAGTGGAGAAAATGATGGAGTGCATACATACATACACATGAGGTCTCTTATCTGTGTTCAGTAGGGAGATATCCATTGTTCCTAAATACAGTGAAACATCACAGTATTTAAAGAACTTTATTCTGGTAAGCCAGTGTCTGGGATTTAGTCAAACCAGTTGATAAATTGAAGGGATTTTGCAGTAGAATGGGGGGAAGTCAGCCCCTGCTGAGCAGAACTGCTGTCATGTCCCTTCAGGGTGGTTTATAAAAGAGTCTCAGGTCTGGATGTGACATGTGAGGTCTTAATGGTCTTCCTGTAGGAATTTGAAGACTTGGATGAGATTGTTGCCCGCTATGTCCAGCCCATGGCTTCCTTTGCTCGAGACCTTCTGAACCACAAGTATTACCAGGACTGTAGTGGTGGGGACCGGAAGGTAAGTCTGAGACGCTGTGAGGATGACACCTTCCAGGCTCTTAAGGGTGGACACTTCCTCTGAGTGTAGGGGTCTCGGTGAAGGAAGTATATGTGCGTATGTACCAGTCATTGTATACCAAGCATGATCTACCATTCCAACCTGTCCCCCTCATTCTACCCCCAGAAGTTAGAGGAGCTGCTCATCAAAACTAAGAAGGAAAAGCCCACCTTCATCCCTTACTTCATCTGTGCCTGCAAGGAACTTCCCGGCAAGTTCCTTCTGGGATACCAACCCCGGGGTAAACCCAGGTGAGCACTGGTGCTGAGAAGCCGCTGCCTTTGGGGTCTACACATAGGCTAGAAGAGAGCCACACCACTCTGGTTCCACCTTCCTTCGTCCTCTTAACCCGTTGAGAGGTAGGGAAAGGGGTCATGATGCACATCTATCCAGGCAGTGACTGCACAGAATCGTATGCATCAGGAGAATTTTGTGGTGGTTTGGTATTGTTGCTGATTCTTTGCCTTACCTTCCTTCCTTCCTTCCTTCCTTCCTTCCTTCCTTCCTTCCTTCCTTCCTTCCTTCCTTCCTTCCTTCCTTCCTTTCTATGTAAGCTGATTGATTGTGATGTAAATGACAGTGTTGTGTACATGCCTGGTAGAGACAGAAAACAACGAGTCACCTAAGAAAGTCACCCTCATCCACACTAGAAAAGGAATTCCCCTCGCTACCACTCCCCAGGCACTACAGTGATTAGGAAGGCTCCCTCATTCATTTTTCCAGAACTTTCAGCACATGGTAGCTCACTGATGCTACGTTGTGTATCTTCTGAGTGTGGATGAGGTGGATGTGTCTCCTACTCTGTTCCCTTCCGTGTATGACTGGCAGGCTGCTTTGTCTGAGGCATTCCTTCTGCACCTCTCTAGCTCACCCTGTCCAGTTTCCTTAGGGTGACCTGCTTAGGTCTTTTAAACACTGTAGTGATGATAGCTGCCTTCTCTGCCTGGCACGAGCCATCCTATCCTTAGCACTGTATTGGTCACATGTGATACATAGTGGGGCTCTGGAGCCTTGTGGCACCTGGAATATCATGCTCTTTTTTGAAATACCTAGAGTGGCAGCCAGGACACTGTGAGACTATGAACATCTCATGAAGACCACAAGAAAGTTGAGGACATGAAAGATTCAACACAGTAGCTTCTCATAGAAGGGAGCAGAGACTCCTTGACTTCTGTCTGTGTGTGGAGATTTAGAAAGTAGTTTTTGACTGAGTGTAAGTGAGGCCTTCAGCATGTTTAGCATTGTCTCAGTTGTTTGTGGCTCTTCTTGAGTGAGCATAGCACTACGTTTAGGTATGATGACTGCCTTGTATACTTGCTCCATTGTTCCTTGTGACTGTCCTTTAGGTCTAAGGGCTGTTGTGCTTGGTACATGGGCAGTAAATACAGAACTCAAACTTAGAACTAGAACCAGGTATGAAACTAAGTAAGGCCAATCCTCTTAGCCAGTTGGCTACTCTCACAAATAGTGAGTGAGGACAGACTAACCACCTTTCGAGTGCTAAAGAGTTTGCCTTTTCTCCTTTATTTATTTATTTATTTATTTATTTTTAAATTTATTTATTTATTAGGTATACAGTGTTTTGTCTGGGTGTATTCTTGTACACCAGAAGAGAGCACCAGATCTCATTGCAGATGGTTATGAGCCACCATGTGGTTGCTGGGAATTGAACTCAGGACCTCTGGAAGAGTAGTCAGTGCTCTTAACCTCTGAGCCATCTCTGCAGCACCTCTTTTTTTTTTTTTTTTTTTGAGATGGTTTTGAGATGGGCTTTCTCTCTGTAACAGCCCTGGCTGTCCTAGCTCAGTAGACCAGGCTGGCCTTGAAGTCACAGAGATCCATTAGGCTCTGCCTCCTGAATGCTGGGATAAGGGCGTGCATCATTACCACCCAGCTAGAATCCTCCTTTCTTTATCTGGAGCTGCCCAGGGAGGCCTCTTCCCACCTGATATTCTGTCCCCTTGGTCTCTACCTGTAGCCTGTTGTCTGCAGTGAAGACACCCCCTCCGGTGCATCCTCCAGCACAGCTTCCCTGACAGCCTGTCCTCAGCACTCAAGGCCTCTGCCTCCTTAGCCTTAATTGTGCTCTGTCATGTGCAGCCTGTCCCTGTCATCTCTCCTCCCCCAGCACCCAGCTGATACTTATTTGGCCACTTTTTCACAAGTGTTCACAAGTGGTGTCTTTCTTGCTCAGGGTTGTTATTGCTGTGATGAAACATCATGACTAAAGGAAGTTGGCGGGGATGGGTTCATTTGGCATATACTTCCATATCACATTCATCATGGAAAGAAATCAGGACAGGAACCTGGAGGCAGGAACTGAAGCAGAGGAGAGCTGCTTACTGACTTACTCAGCCTGTTTTTTTTTTTTTTCCTTCCTTTTTTATTATTATTATTATTATTTTTTTTTTGGTTCTTCAAGACAGGGTTTCTCTGTGTAGTCCTAGTTGTGCTGGAACTTTCTTTGTAGACCAGGCTGGCCTTGAACTCACAAAGATCCACTGCCTCTGCCTCCTAAATGCTGGGATTAAAGACATACACCACCACCACCTGGCCCAGCCTGCATTCTTACAGAGCCCAAGACCACCAGCCCAGGAGAGGCCCCACCACAATGGACTGGACCTTCCCACATCAGTTGCTAATTAAGAACATGCCCTACAAGCTTGCCTATGGCCAGTCTTTGGAGGCATTTTCTCAGTTGAGGCTCCCTCCCCTCCGATGACTGTAGCTTGTGTCGAGTTGATAGAGCACTAGCTAGACAAACAGTATCTGATGCTTGTTTCCTTATAAAATCTCAGGATAGAATATGTAACAGTGACTCCTGAAGGATTCCGGTACCGGGGCCAAATCTTCCCGACTGTGAATGGGCTCTTCAGGTGGTTTAAGGATCACTATCAGGATCCTGTTCCAGGTGAGTTCTACTGTACTCTACCGTAGGCTGTGGTGAGAGGGACACGGTCCTAGCTCAGGGAAGTGAAGTCAGTTATCATCTTAGCTGCCTCATGCCTGCTCCAGCTTTTCTGCAGCACAGATGTTCTCCATCTCCTGGCTGTCCTGGAACTCATTTTGTAGGTGAGGCTGGCCTCAAACTCATTGAGATCCACCTGCCTCTGCCTCTCTGAGGGCTGGGATTAAAGCTCTTCTGACTCTTGAGCTGGGAAGCCAGAGTAGCTTTCTGGAGGAACATAACTGACTGCATCTGTTCCTTACAGGCATCACTCCCAGTAGCAGCAGCAGAACCCGGACCCCTGCTTCTATCAATGCTACCCCAGCCAACATCAATCTTGCAGGTGGGATGCTTACGGCTGAGACTTGTAGGGCAGTGGGGAACTAGAGGGATTTACATCCTGACATGGCTGTCTGTGTGTTACAGATCTGACACGGGCTGTGAATGCCTTGCCTCAGAACATGACTTCCCAGATGTTCAGTGCCATTGCTGCTGTCACAGGCCAGGGACAGAATCCAAATGCTACCCCAGCCCAGTGGGCATCCAGCCAGTATGGCTATGGTGGCAGCGGAGGAGGCAGCAGCGCCTACCATGTATGTGTTTTCGGGAGAATTCTTCCTGAACTGGGTGGGGAGGAGAGGGGGTGATTATCTTTTACTTCCAGACTCAGATGCTATAGACACCTGGCCATGTCTGCTACCAGGAGCTTCTTATGCTCGGGCCTAGGAACCATCTCTAACAGATGTTCCTTATCTCCAGAATGTTTTGACAGGAAGGGAATAAGAAAGGGCCTGGCCTTTGCACAGGTGGGCTATTTGGAACCCTCAAGCCACCTGAGGTGGTCAAGATTAGTGGGCAACTTTGTATGCTGGTGCTATCCTCCTGACTTTCCTTTATTCTCCAGCACACATCCTGCTTCCAGTAACCTGGAAGCACTGTTTGGAGCCAACTCGCATGGCCTGACAGATTGACAAGGAAGCTGAACAAGCCCACATCGAACCCTTATTTCTCTGTCCACTCCTTTTCAGGTGTTCCCAACGCCAGCCCAGCAGCCAGTGGCCACACCACTAATGACCCCCAGCTACTCCTACACAACTCCAAGCCAGCCCATTACCACCCCACAATACCACCAACTCCAGGCCAACACTACCCCACAGTCAACCCAGGCCCAGCCCCAGCCTTCCTCCAGCTCCCGACAACGGCAACAGCAGCCAAAGTGAGTACATAGCTAATGACACAGCACAGGCAGGTTCCTAATAGGAGCAGGTGGTACCATGTGGGCTGAAGACTTAATATAAGCAGCCCATGTATATCTTCTTGAAAGCCAAGACCGTTAAGATGCTCCCATGGAACCAGGTAGTAGTGATGCATGACTTTAATCCCAGCACTTGGGAGGTAAAGGCAGGAGATCTCTGTGTGTTGGAGGCCAGCCTGGTCTACAAAGTGAGTTCCAGGACAGCTAGGGCTGTTACACAGAGAAACCCTGTCTCGGTGAGGAAAAAAAAAAGATGTTCCCATGGGTATTGGTTTCTGAGGGAAAAAATGGAAAAGCAACAGAAAGGTTGCTTCCTATAAGAATCAAGTTCTTAAACTGGGTGGTGGCGGTGCACACCTTTAATCCCAGCACTAGGGAGACAGCAGCCGACCGATATCTGTGAGTTTGAAGCCAGCGTGGTCTACAGCGTGAGTTCCAGGAGAGCCAGGTTCCTTTCTGTGATCTCCTCTGTGACTGATAGGAAGGTGTCCTTTCACACACCCAGAAGAATCCTAGTCTCTTCAGGCCCTTCCTTTCTCTTCCAGGTCCAACAGCCATGCAGCTATCGACTGGGGCAAAATGGCTGAGCAGTGGCTACAGGAGAAGGAGGCAGAACGACGGAAACAGAAACAGCGGCTGACCCCTCGACCCTCTCCCAGTCCCATGATTGAAAGCACCCCTATGTCCATTGCTGGCGATGCGACCCCACTCCTGGACGAGATGGATCGGTAGGGGGCCTGTTCTACGGACTGTGGTTACCTCTGAGGCTTCAAGAGACCTGGCCACCCACAGCCTCACTTCCTGCCCCTCTTTTTTTTTTTTTTTTTTTTTTTTTTGTGGCATGAAATGACATTCTCTTTAATGTCAGCTGGGATGGGTGGCTGGATGGATAGCCTTGTGAACTGGTATGCACCAAGGAGCAGTTCTCCTACTCCAGACCAGGCTAGGAGAGAAGAATGTAGCAGGAGGAGGCCAGTGAAATGGAACAGCCGTCGTCTCCCTGGACGCCATTTTGAGGTCTGCCCTCACCTGATACAGGCTGTATCAGGCTCAACTTGTACATGTGGGGAAACCAATGCTATTTATTCAGTTTGAGGCAGGAGGGAGAGGATGGAAAATGTTTTCAGTCTTGATGACAATACTTTGGTGGCATCAAAGTAGGACTTTGGGGGACATGTGGAGCGGTGTTGACCTGCCAGCCCCTGCCTACCTACCCTCATCTACCTATTGCCACCTGCTTCTCACCTGTCATTTGAATAAACAGTGTTTCTACAGAGCACTTGCCGAGGCCTCACTACAGCTCCCCGCTGAGGGGTTGATTCATATCAGTTTGAAACACCAAAAACTTCCTCTCACAATCCATCAGAGAGACCAGGATTCAGATTGCTTGTAGTCACCTCCCTGCTGAGCCCCATGACCCTGTGTGCTTCTTACATCTTTTGTTAGCTGTGTTGAGGTGATGTCTCTAGCCCAGGCTGGCCTTGGAGTTACAGCAGTCCTGCTTCTGCCTCCTAAATGCTGGAGTTGCGGGAATGACACGTGTGCACTTATGACTTTTTGGTTTTTGGTTTTTCTTGGGTTTTGGTCTTTTGAGATAGGGTTTCTCTGTTATAGCCCTGACTGTCGTAGAACTCAGTCTGTAGACTTAAAACTCAGATCCACCTGCCTCTTCCTTCTGAGTGCTGAGATTAAAAGTGTGAACCACAACCCCCAGCTTATTTTTAATTATGTATATGCATGTGTGGGTGTGTGCACAGAAAACCAAGAGGGTTATGGATCCCTTGAAGCTGGAGCAGTAGAGCTGTGAGCATTGAGAGCTCAGGCATTTTTCAAGAGCTGAGCCGTCTGCTGGCCTGTCTCTGCTGTCTTACATTAGCTGTCCTATCTATGAAAAGGAGATGGTGACACACTCAGGGCTGAATGAAATGTTGGGCCAGGGCTTGGGCCTGGTGGTTTTTAGCCACCAGACTACTGTGATGTTCTCATCTCCCACACAGTGTAGAAAAGTAAACCTGAGGGGGCTGGAGAGATGGCTCAGAGGTTAAGAGCATTGCCTGCTTTTCCAAAGGTCCTGAGTTCAATTCCTGGCAACCACATGGTGGCTCACAACCATCTGTAATGAGGTCTGGTGCCCTCTTCTGGCCTGCAGGCATACAGACAGAATATTGTATACATAATAATTTAAAAAAAAAAAATTTTTTTTTTTTAAAAAAGTAAAGTAAACCTGAGCCCCTGGGCACCCCTTCATTTCTCAGCTGTGACTTGGTCTCTGACAGCCAGAAGAGTCAGTTCCTGGCCCAGAATGGGTCCCTCACCTGATCATCCTCAGACACTCAGGCCATGGGAGAGGGACTATTTCCCACCCCTTTCCCTTCCTGGCTCAGTATCAGCCAGCACCCTGGCTCTGGTTCCTTCCGCCCACAGCCTTCTTTGTTCTGTGTGTCTGAGGCTTCATCTCGCAGTGATTCAGTATGGGAGAGTAAAGCCTCCCTCCTTTGTGCCTGCTTGAGTCGCCACAGCTGCCTGCATTGAACTCATACCCGCTTTTCTTCACCCTTTGATTGTGTTGGTGGGAAAGGGTTGGCTTTCTCCTGGAACTCTACTTTCTCCAGCATAGCAGGTCTGCTGCAAGGGGCTCCACCAGCTGGGAAGATTGTGTCCTCTGTGGTGCTACAGCCCCTCCCTTGGGCCACTTGAGGAGGGAAAGGCAGGCCAAGTAAGCAGCAGGTTCCGTTTATTGAAGGTGGTGCTGCATAGTGCTGCCCACCACAGGAGTTTCACAAATGGCGCTGGTCTCCAACATCCGCTCCCTCCCTAGACAGATTCTGCCACCTGCTCCTAGGTGGCTTCTCCCTCCCTCCTACCTAACTTCCCACAGAAATAGACTTCCTCCTTGATCGTAGAATTGTCCCCTGGCCTCTGGCCCAGAGCCAGCCACTTCCCCCCAGAAGAGGCCCTGTTGGAGGGAGAGAATAGCAGTAGGGGTCAGTTACAGGCTTGATTTATTCACTCTGGTTGCCCTGGCCTCAACTGAGATTGGGGTTGGACACTGGGGGAGATTTTCTCTTGCTCGTCTTCTTGTTTTGTAAGGTCTTTGTCCCATTCTTTTTGGTTTGGGCGGTGCTCTTCTCTTTCTTCTTGGGCGATGGTGATTCCACAGTATCTTCACTGGAGCGTCCCTCTTTATTCCGTTCATAGCTGTCCTCACTCTCCGGCTCTTCTCGGCTTTCTGGGCTGGACTCTGACGTCCTGACTAGTTCTGGAGGGGAAGACTCTGATTTCTCTGGGCTTTTCTTCTTAGTTAACTTGCCCTTCTTGACATTTTTCTTCGGTTTTGCCTTTTCATCCACCATCTCCTCCTTGTCTTTCTCTTTCTCCTTTTTCTTCTTTATCTTCTTGATGACCTTGCCCTCCTGACTCTTGTCTGTGGGGCTCTCAGAACGCCAGATGGTGATGGGCGCTGCTGAGTCGGGAGCCCTGGTGACGGGTCTGATATCTGGGTCAGTAGGTATGTCAGTGGGACACAAGTGAGTCGGGCTGGGAGATGGGGCCTCCTCCTCCTCCTCATTTGGGTCATCTGCCATACATGTGTAATAGATGGAATGGGGATGGTGGATTACTGCCACAGAGAGGGGTCTGTAGCGTTTGCACCTGGGGGGAAGAGACGGGAAGAAATGAATGAAGCTGAATCAGGCACCCTGGAGTCCTGTGCCCACCAGCCAGCTGGTACTCACCAGCGGTACCAGATCCGCTCCCCACACTCTTCCTCTGGGATGAGTTCAAAGCGAGGGGTATGGGTGATGTTGTAGCAGGTTGAGCCCCCATCTCTGGAGCAGGTCGGGCCTACATCTTGGGAGCTGCTACTATTTGTCTTCTCTGAGCAGTCCTTCAGCCTGCCACACACCAGACTCTCAGCTTGGCTCCCATACCTCCATGACTCCCCAGGGGCCCAGAGGGACAGCCAGCTGCTTCTGGGCCTGGCCCAGGCTGCCAAGAGAGCTCCCCATTCATTGTTCTTGGAGCCGAGCAAGGTTTAAGAGCTGGGGTTAGGCTGGCAGCACCAGGCCAAGGCTGGAGGGGAACCTGAAGGGGATGGGTCCCCCATGAAGGGGGCCCTCACCTAGATTCACAGTTGCAGTGTCTGACGGTGTGCGTGTGCTGCTTGTGATGGCCACATTCCGAGTAGGGGTGGACGACACATTGCTGGTGTTTCCAGCAGCACCTGTTAGTGTCCTCGCAGTCACCTGAGGGAAGAGGGATCCGGGTCATTGGGAGGCAGCCAAACACACCCACACCGCATTTCCCTACCATGCAATTCCCAACAACAACTGCTATCATCAGAGGTGGTGACTTAACTCCAGTTCTCTGCATTGCCCTGTCCTCTTATCCACTGCTTTGATCCGTGGAAACATTGCCACACATGGGATAGAGAGGATCCCTGCCACGCTTCCCTTGCTGTTCTGTATTGCCTTAGTCACTTCCTCTTCTGGGGAATCCACTGCCCCAGGCCCTCTACTGAATGCCCTCTCCAACTCCACAGTGTGGGTAGGGATTGGCCACGGCCTGGCAGCCTCCTGCGTGGGTGGCAGTGGGTCCTCAACAGCACGCTCCTTACCTGTTCTGGTCCCTCTGCGCCCTGTCTCCTCCACCTCCAAACTTCTCTTCGTTCTCTCCCTGCTCTTCACTAGTCCAAACCATGGTCTGGACTGGAAGGTGCTCAGTGGGTGGCGATAAGAGTTGGAACCGAGCTCCTGCAGGTTGTCCTCTGCCCTCCACATGCTACCACAGCCACACAAACAAGGCTTTTTAAAAATTGCTTTAAGCTGTTGGGTGGTGACACTCAGGAGGCAGAGGCAGGTGGATCTCTGAGTTTGAGGACAACCTGGTCTACAGAGAAAATTCCAGGGCAGTCAAGACTACTCAGAGAAATCCAACCTGGGTGGGGAGGCTGTTTTAAATATCCCAGAACCACAGAATGCTGAACAACCTGCCCCAATTTATGCTGGTCTGTGAGGCTGGGGAAGGTTCCCACTTCTTACTGAGCTACATGGGTTTTTCATGGGACTCCCAGTGTTCCATCTCTGACCCTGCTTAGGGCTCCAGGCAGCCCCTGATTTCTCTCTGCACAAGTCTAAGAGGTAAACATGCCTCCTGCCCCACCGTCTCCCAGAGGAACAGCCCTGCAGGGGTAATCCAGGCTGGAAGACTGTGGTTAGCTCTCCCCTCCCCCCACCCCAAGAGGCCATGGTGATTATGCCTTTATCCAGCTCCTGGGAGTGGCAGAGCTGGGCAGGACATCAGGCATGAGAGAGAAGACAGCCACGTAGTCTTAGGCTTTCTCTTGCTCTCCTCCTTCCCTTTCCCCCACAATACTGTGAGGCTCCCGAGAGATTCCAGAATACCTCTCACCCACTTTCTCATGCCTCTTCTCCCCAGGGGAAGTAAGGGATGTGTACAGCAGGACCTTGGACTATCACCCCTGCTTTTTTTTTTTTTTTGGCACTTAAATTGAGGCAAAGGGCAGCATAGAGGCATATGCTCTGAGCCTGGAGTCAGTCATGCCTGAGGCTTGGGGCTCTTTCCCTTAACAATTTGCTTTTCTGTGCCTCTCCTACCCACAAAATGGGACAGGGCTAGCTATTATGCAGGGTTACAAGGACATGTTGATGTTTGTGGCCACAAAGTATTTTACCAAAGACAGGGGTGATGAGGACTCAAGGCAGGGCCTTCTACGGCATCGCAGAAGACAAGGAAAGGTTGGGCAGCTGGGGTCTCTACCATATAACTCTTGGTTATCGGCAAGCTCCTTTACTCGTTGACCCTGGGGCACCTGAGGAATCCCACTGAGAGCCCTTCCCTCCTCCAAGATGTTAGCTCTAACAATTAGGGGTAATGTAGCCTCTGGAGGCCATAGGTCGCATGGACCCACCTTCCGAGGAGAAGGAAGACACATCACTGCTGGACTCCACACTAGCCAGATGTCTTCTCTTCCAGCTGGGCAACCTGCTTATATCTGAGAGAGTACAAAACGGCAGCAGTGACAACAGCCACCTCCCATGTCATTCAGTCACTAAACATTTCATAAGACGCTGGGCCCAGACATATATCCTGGGGATGCAGGGATTTAAGAACCAAAGCACACTTCTCCAGAGACTGAAGGGGAGGGGCCAGGAAAGAGCAAAAAGGTTCATGGCAGCAGTGTGAAAAAACGGAAGAGGGCCAGATGATGATGGCACACGCCTTCTAATCCCAGTACTGGGAGAGCAGAGGCGGGTGGATCTCAGAGTTCAAGGCCAGTCTGGTTTACAGAGCTAGTTCTAGGACAGGCCCCCAAAGCGACCTGTCTCAAAAAAAAAAAAAAAAAAAAAAAATTGGGGAAGAGGGTAGAGTAGACTGGAGGGGTGAGGACTATGAACTTAGGAACTTGAGTGGAACTGTAGTGATTAGTCAGGGAGGACAGGGCCAGCCTGGTCCAAGGTGTGGAGAGCCTGGGCAGACCATTTGTTTGTAGGGTTCCATAGGCTAGACCCCATGGCCTCAAGCATGCTCAGCAAGTGTTCTACAACTGAACTGTAGGAGTCAGAAGTGTGGAGCCAGCTGTTGAGTCTTATTGTCATCCCAGCACCTAGGAGGGAGAGTCAAAGGTTCAAGGTTATCCTCCTCTAAAGCTATCTTGGTCTATATACCAAGTTTTAAGCCAGATAGGGCTTCACTGAGAGACCCTGTCTCAAAAAAAAAAAAAAAAAAATTAAGTGCTGAACGCTTTGTGAAAATTTCTATAGCACTGCTGTTCCCAGCTCCAGCCTGGGAAAGAAGTGCCCAGTGTCCTATTGCTCCAAGCCTCCCTCTTTACTCTTTTCTTCCATGACAGGCTACACTTTCTTTTCTTGATGTTTATTTTTATGTGCATGGTTGTTGGGTCTGGGTGAGTGTCTGTGTATAACGTGTGTATAGTATCTGTGGAGGCCGGAAGGAGGCCTAAGAACTAGAGTTATAGCCTGGAGCTAGTGGGCCTTTAATGTGAGCACTTGTGACATCTGTGAGTTCAAGGCCGGCCTGGTCCACAGAGCTAGACAGTTCCGGGAGAGCCAGGGCTGTTACACAGAGAAACCCTCTATTGTTATAGAGAGTTGCGAGCAGTCATGTGGTCACTCTGACAGACCAGTTAGTGTTCTCACCCACTAGGCCATCTCTCCAGACCCGCTCTGAACATTTTCAAATGGAACACTCCAGCCCTTTTTCTAACATGCATTTTCCCCCTTTCCTTTTCAAGTCATTCATTCACTAACCTTCAGCAAGCAACTCCACGAGGCAGTAATTAAGGGGGTTATAGCCCCACCTCCAGTGAACTCAGACTCTCAGCGACCTGCCCCTTTTTCAGCATAGCCTTGACCAAGGCTGCTATAGCAAAGTCTCAGCCCCAGCCTTTTCCTCTGAACTGTTAGCTAGTTACTCCCTCGCAAACTCTTCCTTGGACTTCCATGAAAGCCTTCATCTTTGTTTCAAGACAGGGTTTCACTGTGTAGCCCTGGCTGTCCTGGAACTCACTCTGTAGACCAGGCTAGCCTCAAACTAGATCCACCTGCCTCTGCCTCCCTAGGGCTGGGATTAAAGGTGTGAGCCACCACCGCCCTTATTATTATATTCCACTGTGTGTGTATATTGTGAGCAAGTGCTGTGTGATTTTGTTCCTATGGCTTGTGGCCTTGCTTGAAGTAGGACATGGTGAGCCCTCCGGCATTGTCCTCAGCGTTGCTTTTAGCTGCTAGCGGTTTTGTTCTTCCATGTGGCTTTTATTTTATTTTCCGTTTCTGTGAAGAATGGCATTGAAATTTTAATTTGGATTACACTGAATCTGTAGACCGCTTTTGATAAAATTTGCCATTTTCATAGTATTCGTTCTTCCATAAAAAATAGGAGGTCTTGGGCTGGAGAGATGGCTCAGAGGTTAAGAGCATTGCCTGCTCTTCCAAAGGTCCTGAGTTCAGTTCCCAGCAACCACATGGTGGCTCACAACCATCTGCAATGGGGTCTGGTGCCCTCTTCTGGCCTGCGGGCATACACACAGACAGAATATTGTATACATAATAATAAATAAATATTTAAAAAAATAGGAGGTCTTTCATTCTTTTGTGTCTTTATTTTCTTTATTCAGTGTTTTAAAGTTTCAGCTGTTGAGATCTTTACGTCCTGGATCAGGCTTGTTCCAAGGATTTCTTGTTGTTGCTATTTCAGGTCATTGTAAGTGAGGTTGTTTCCTTATTTTCCCCACATTTATTTGTGAGTCTGCGTGTGTGGGCATGCCACAGTGCGCATGTGGAGGGCGGAAGACAATCTGTAGGCGTCTGCTCTCTCCTTCTACCCTGTTGGTTCTGGGGATCAAACTCCAATCATCAGGATTGGTGGCAAGAGCCTATTCCTGCTGAGTATCTCACTACTGGCTACTAACCTTTGTAATCTAATTTTATAAACAGCCACTTTGTTGAAAGTATCAGCTCTACTATGCTCTTCTGGTGGGATCCTTCTTGTCTCTTATGTATAGGATTATCTCCAAATAATGATACATATTTATGTCCCTTTAATCTCCTCCGTTTGTCTTATCACTTTAGCTAAAACTTCAAGCATTATTAAGAGTGGACTTGGGCTGGAGAGATGGCTCAGAGGTTAAGAACACTGCCTGATGTTCCAGAGGTCCTGAGTTCAATTCCCAGCAACCACATGGTGGCTCACAACCATCTGTAATGAGATCTGGTGCCCTCTTCTGGCCTGCAAGTATACATGCAAGCAGAACACTGTATATGTAATAAATAAACATATTTAAAAAAAAAAAAAGGAGTGGACTTGCCGGACAATGGTGGCACATGCCTTTAACCCCAGCACTCGGGAGGCAGAGACAGGTGGATCTCTGTATATTTGAGGCCAGCCTGATATACAGAGTTAATTCCAGGACAGAGCTCCAAAGCTCTAGAGCTACAGAGAAATCCTGTCTCAAAAAAAAAAAAAAA
>NW_026068174.1:4876275-4890605 GCF_014885135.2 Alexandromys fortis
CACTGCCTGATGTTCCAGAGGTCCTGAGTTCAATTCCCAGCAACCACATGGTGGCTCACAACCATCTGTAATGAGATCTGGTGCCCTCTTCTGGCCTGCAAGTATACATGCAAGCAGAACACTGTATATGTAATAAATAAACATATTTAAAAAAAAAAAAAGGAGTGGACTTGCCGGACAATGGTGGCACATGCCTTTAACCCCAGCACTCGGGAGGCAGAGACAGGTGGATCTCTGTATATTTGAGGCCAGCCTGATATACAGAGTTAATTCCAGGACAGAGCTCCAAAGCTCTAGAGCTACAGAGAAATCCTGTCTCAAAAAAAAAAAAAAAGGAGTGAACTGCAGAGGCACTGCACAGACATACATGCAGGCAAAATACTCCTGCACATAAAACAGAAAAATTAAAAAGAAAATTAGCCGGGTGGTGGTGGTGCACGCCTTTAATCCCAGCACTTGGGATGCAGAGGCAGGTGAATCTCTGTCAGTTCGAGGCCAGCCTGGTCTACAGAGTGAATTCCAGGACAACCAAGAATACACAGAGAAACCCTGTCTCAAAATACAGCAACAAAAAGAAATTGTGACCCCCCCCCAGCCTGCCAATCATCTTCCTGCCCCCTGTGTGTTTCCCGTAGTTAACCCTTTTCAGAAAGCACCAGACATTTCTGCTAGAAATCAAGGGATAACCCTTGCACTTCCATGCCGTATCTGTCTACCCCTGCACCTTCCTGTGCCTTCGCTTAGACCCCTATCATCTTTCTGCTTGTTTGTTGTTTTTGAGGCAGAGTCTCGCTGTGCAGGCCAGGCTGGCCTGACTTGCTTACCTCTGCCTCCTATGTGCTGGGATTAAAGGCTTGAGCCACAAAACCAAGCTTAAACTCCACCATCTCTGACCTAAGATGCAGCCATAGCTTCCCTCCTGATCTCCCCAGCTGTGGTCCTCACTGCCTTCCTTCAGTCCTCGCCATACAGCCAAGCTGAGTTTTAAAGAGTACCAACTGGCTTCTCTTCTTCTTCCTGTCATGTGCTGGAATCATGGGCATGTGCCACCAGGCCTGGCTTCCGTCCTTCACAATGAAGTGTGGACTTTTTATCATGCCAGTAGGACCCAGTTCTCCCCTCATGGACAGTTTCTCCCATCCCTCACTTTGCCATTCCTTCTCCCCTGCCACTCTCCCACGTGCTACCTGCTCAGCTCAGTGGGAAAATGTTGTTGCTCATAATGGCCCACATTTGTAATCCAAGAACTTGGTAGGCTGAGGCAGGAGGGCTAACCTGGGCTACACCTTGTCTCAAACACCAATACTGTCCAAGTGGAATTAATTGTATGTGTGTTTTATGTGCCCTCTGACCTGCTACCATAGTTCTAAGAAAGAAATTCCTGTATTTACTCCTTAAGAATAATAACCGTGGGGCTGGAGAGATGGCTCAGTGGTTAAGAGCATTGCCTGCTCTTCCAAAGGTCCTGAGTTCAACTCCCGACAACCACATGGTGGCTCACAACCATCTGTAATGAGGTCTGGTGCCCTCTTCTGGCCTGCAGGCATACAGACAGAATATTGTATACATAATAAATAAATATAAAAAAAAGAATAATAACCGTATTTCATCTGCCTCTGTATCCAGAAATAGCTCAGTCTTTGTTGGTTGACTGAGTGTATGTATTCAGTCTTCTACTGGAATACATAAATTCACTATTTGAGCCACAAAGAGGCACTAGAGTCTGTTTCTAGCTCAACTCGGGTACTATGTTTTATCTTTTTATACATTTATCTTTGGGATCATTTCACATAGACCTATTTCACACAGGGGTAGGAGGAAGAGGGACAGAATAGAAGAGGAGTGACATTTAGAAAGGGCAGCACAGGCTGGCCCAGAATTCCCCACATTGCTCGGGCTGCCCTTGAATTTATGGTATTTCTCCTGTCCCAAGAACTGGAGTTACTAGCAGAACCCTCCCTGCTCACTTTATTTATTTACTTACTTTGACTAGGGCTGTGTTGTGGAAAAAGTAGGGGAAGTCTCTGGGGATCAGATCCGGGGTTTCACACAAGCTAAGCAAGCATCCTTACCTACAACTCCAGCCCTCAGCTCTCCTGGGAATTTTTCTGGGGGAGATAGTTTCCCAGGATGTACACTTTTACAGTGCTAGACTTAGGGGGCTGGAAAGATGGCTCAGAGGTTGAGAGCACTGGCCACTCTTCCAGAGGTTCAATTCCCAGCAACCACATGGTGGCTCACAACCATCTGTAGTGAGATCTAGCGCCCTCTTCTGGCTAACAGGGATACATGCAGCCAGAGCACTGTATACATAATAAATAAATCTTTAAAGTGTGACTAAAAATTGCATAGCAAGGGACCCAGACCAAGAGAGGCGAAGTGACCAGCCTAGGATGGAAGGTAATAGACAGCAGATGCACAAGTAAAGCCCAGGTCTTCTCGGTTTCTTAGCCTGTGTGCTCTGTTAGCTAAGGAAACACACAAGCTCTAGAACTGAGTCTTAAATCATCATCCCCTAAAACACTTGTGTTTAATCCCTAGCATGGCTAATTCCTCACTTCTGATTTTTTTGTTAATCATGATCCACAGCCTCCCCTATTTATTTTGAATCCTAAAGTCATTCCAGTAAGGGCCTGCCTCTAGGTCAGGATCAAACTGTTGGTTTTCCTTCCTCCTGTCACTGCGAACAGGATTTGTGTGGGATTGAAGCTTGTTCATATCCCACTAATACCCTTAATAGATGCTGACAGCATCAGCTGTTTGGGAGGAAAAGAGGATTTAGGAAGGCAGCCTACCCCTTTGTCTTTTTTTTTTTTTTTTTTTTTTTTTTTTTTTGATTTTCGAGACAGGGTTTCTCCGTAGCTTTTGGTTCCTGTCCTGGAACTAGCTCTTGTAGTCCAGGCTGGCCTCGAACTCACAGAGATCCGCCTGCCTCTGCCTCCCGAGTGCTGGGATTAAAGACGTGCGCCACCACCGCCCGGCCCCCTTTGTCTACAGAGGAGAGAGGGGAGCAGTGACCAAGGCAGTATTTCAGATCTCCTGCAACAGAATGAGGACGGGTAATGGTTTGAAAGGAAGAGAAAAGCTGTGGTCTCTTCCTTGGAACAGGTAGCAAGGGTCTAACTCAAACTCACTCATTTGGATGCTCATTTGTAGAGGTCCTCTTTGTCCTGCGAAGCCCCTCCCCTCCTTTAAGGACCAGAGAATGGGCACCATAGCAGCCAAAAGGAGACAGTGGGAAGGATGAAACAAGAAACCCAAGAGGAGGCTGCAAGAGAGGGGCAGTGAGTCTTCCGGGAAATGTCTCCTAGGCTCAGGGACCCATCTTGGAGGTGATTATGATGTCACTCGTGGAACCCTCGGACTCTTTCCTGCCCTCAAGGTCAATGGAACCGATCGCCCAGCCCCGGCTGGATGGGTGGGTTCTTGTCAGAGCCTCCCACCTCTGGGGCAGCAGGCTAGGTCAGCGGCGGGCAACCTGATGCTCAACAGTTAAGCTTTGACTCGGGAGCTTTGCTTCAGGTCAAGGCAAGCGATCTCCCAGAGCCCCGCCCAGCCCCACCCCAGCCTTCCGCCCCGCCCCTTTACCGGTGCTCTCGCTCTCGTCCCAAATGTCAGTTTTGCAGTCACTCTTTTCCTCAGTCCATCTTTTAATCGTTAGTGTCGTCCTGACCCACATCGCTGTCAGCCTAGTTCTTCCACAGGACTCTACCTCGCAGAGTTCAACGTTGAATCTCAGCTTAGTGGAGCCCTCGGCCCAGCTGTAAACTCCAGTCCAGCCCCTAGCTCCGCCTCATGCTTGCCCAGCTCCCAGCCCGCCTCCCCCCTCCCTGTCTTCCAGCCCGGGTCTAAGCGTCAGGCGTGTTCTACATCCGGGATCTCAAGCTCCTTCCAGGACCCTTCGTCACGCCCTCAACGCCAATACCAGCTTTTGCCTTACAAACTGAGCACTCAATCGCATACCTAGCTCCTTGCTGGTCCCTGCTTCTAGAAAAACCCTACCGAAACCCCGCCCCCAGTAGGTACGCCCCGCCCATTCCAATCTCAAGCGCCTTTGCACTTGTGGACCTGTGCCGCCTTCGGAGGCCGGGACGTCCAAGAGGTCCGCCCTGACAGTTCAGAGAGCAGTCTTCTTGAACGTGGCGTTGAGGATGTCCTGGATTTGGGTCTGCTTGAAGACCCAAATCTCTTCTAGTACGTACGATACCTCCCCACACTCCCAGACCACTAGACCCATCCACCCGTTCCACCCTTCAGGTTTCTCCCAGTCCCAAAGCTCACTATGTCCTAGGTTCCATACAGCTCATTTTTCTATTCAGACAGTAAGGTGGCCTACAGTCATGGTAACTTCGTCCCAGTACACACCCTTTACACCCTCAAACACAGCGTGCACACTTATACATCACACACAGCGATGCCAAAAGTCTACACACAATACACAGAACAATTTTAACAAGGTGCACCCACACATGCAGGTCGTGGGACTCCACACTCAGGCCCCTGGGAGCACTCCAGTACTGAGGTGGCTTCTCGCATGCGCGCTGAATTAACCGGCTCTGTACAAAGAGGACCCCAGAGCTGTGGGAACAGAGGCGGAAAATAGACACAAGACAGAATGAATGAATGAGAGCTACTTTGCAGACATTCCACACAGCACATATCAGTTTCCCTCCAAGCAGCTCCCCAAACCAGAATATGTGTGCCTCAAACAGCAGAGAACAGCTGGGCAGTGGTGTGCTCGCCTTTATCTGCTCGTTTATTCGTTTGTTTGTTTGTTTTTGTGTGCATTGGTGTTTTGCAAGCATGCTAGTCTTTGTGAGGGTGTTGGATCCTGGAGTTACAGAAGTTTGCAAGCTGCCATTTGGGTGCTGGGAATTGAACCCTGGTCCTCTAAAAGAGTAGTCATTGCTCTTTACCACAGAGCCATCTCTCTAGCCCTGGTGCTCACCTTTAATCCAAACACTTGCAGGCAGATCTGCGTTTGAGGACAGCCTGGTTTTCATAGTGAGTTCTAGGACAGCCAGGGTTATATAGAAAGACCTAAACTATAATACAATAATAATAATATAGCTGGACGGTGATGGCGCACACCTTTAATCCCAGCACTTGGGATGGATGCAGAGGCAGGTGAATCTCTGTGAGTTCGAGACCAGCCTGGGCTACAAGAGGACAGGCTCCAAAGCTACAGAGAAACCCTGTCTCAAAAAAAAAAAAAAATAATAGGGCTGGAGAGATGGCTCAGTGGTTAAGAGCATTGCCTGCTCTTCCAAAGGTCCTGAGTTCAATTCCCAGCAACCACATGGTGGCTCACAACCATCTGGAATGAGGTCTGGTGCCCTCTTCTGGCCTGCAGACATACACACATTGTATACATAATAAATAAATAAATAAATGTTTTAAAAAATAATAATAATACAAGAAAAAAGAAAAAGAAAAGCAGGGACAAGGCCAGGTAAGATGGCATGTGCCATTGTGCCTTTAATCGAGAGGCAGACGCAGGTAGATATCTGAGGTCCAGTCACATGGGGTTAACCATGAAAACCTGTCTCAAAAATAAATAAATGTAAAGCCCTAGAGCTAGGGGTAGATTACCTCCACAGGAGTTGTTGACCAGGGAGACCCAAAAAACCTCTAAGACAATAGGACTATGTCCATTGCTGCCAGTGACATTCCAAAACTGAACAGAAAGACCCTGTTGTTACTGATGTCCCATGTGTTGGTTACAGAACTAGGAGAAATAAGTCTAGGACTGAGCCAAAATAAATAAATAAATAAATAAATAAATAAATAAATAAATAACCGCCCCCTACCGGTGGTCTAGCTCTTGTAGTACCGTAAAGTGCCATAGAGGTTGCTGGGGCGAATCATGGCCTAAAGTCCTACTCAGCTGTGAATTCTGCATGTTTCATGGGGAAAGCAAGCATGCTGTGTCAGCTAGTGCAGCAGTGGATAGCAGGTATGAATAAAACATTTTATGATTGGATTTATGTCAAGTCTGCTCCAAAATGTAAACTTCACATTTAATGTGGGCCTTAGATAAAACCCATGGCCAGAGAAGTCATAGCCCCCGTGAAAATCAACAGCTGTTTTTTTGTTTTGTTTGGTTTTTCGAGACAGGGTTTCTCTGTAGCTTTGGCGCCTGTCCTGGAACTAGCTCTTGTAGACCAGGCTGGCCTTGAACTCACAGAGATCCGCTTGCCTCTGCCTCCCGAGTGCTGGGATTAAAGGCGTGCACCACCACCGCCCAGCCAACAGCTATTGCTTTGGTGAGAATGGTGTCCCAGCTAAGCTGCTTCCCAACATTTATGACTGTCATTTTCTGCATTTTCCTCGCTTGTGTTTTACAGCAGAAGAAATATTGTCAAGACTTATTACCAGCTGTGCTCTGAAAGATGGGAATAAATAAAAGACATCAGCATCCCACTGGAGTTAATTGACCATAGTCATATTTCCATATCACTTCCTCCAAGGCTCAGGGACCATTATGAAAGGGGGGCAGAAAGGGCTTAAGAGCCCAAGGAAGGGGAGAAGTGTTATGTAGCAATTTTATTTGACATAAAATCCTCCATTTTAGCTGGGTGGTGATGGGGCACATCTTTAATCCTAGCCTTGGGAGGCAGACAGATCTCTGTGAGTCGAGGCCAGCCTGGTCTACAGAGCAAGTTCCAGGACAGCCACACACAGAGCTACACACAGAGAAACCCTGTCTCGAAAAATCAAAAAAGTAAAACAAACAAACCAAAACCCTTCCGTCTTAGAGGGAAACCCCTTAAAAGACATAGGATATTCTGCAGGAAGGTTCCTTAAACTCAGGAAGTAAAGAACTCAAAGGCTTCAGGAAGTCCCTGAAATTGAGCAGCTAAACTAGGCTCCTCCTTCCCCAAGCATATTTAAGCAGTCAGGACTGCTGGAGAGACACTCTTAGACAAGCTGAACTGGCTGGAAGAAAGCCCCTCCAACCTGTTCAGCTGCCTGAAGACTGTAGACTCCAGGCTTCATAAGCTGCACTCATACTGGGGTAGCTGTGGGGGATGCAGTTTGGCTTGAGCCAGTTCTGCTCCTGGAAGAAGATGCTCACCCATGCTCCTGCAAGTCACCTGAATAAAATTCACTGGTTCACCACGATGGACTTAGAGGATACATATCCTTAGTCTGTCATCAGTTTCCTATCTGGGACAAATGGACCTAGGGACACTGTCACACAGTTCACAGATACAGAGTAATTTCTAGGTCAGGCTGGCTACAAGAGACCCTGCCTCAAAGAGAGAGGGAGACAGAGAGGAAGGAAGGAAGAAAAAAGGGTAGTCATTCAGATTTTCTCCCGATGAGGACTGAGAGGATACAGTCAGTCCTCCAAAGCCTGGTCTCTGAGGTTTTAGCCAGTGTGAGCCCTGTGTTGGGAGCAAGAATAGACAGAATCCCCACAGGGGCTCCAGTTCCAGAATCAGTACAGCTATTAGCCCCTGGAAAGAAACCCAGCCCAGAAAACGTTCTAAGAGATTTTAATGCATAAGGCACAGTACAAGGCTGCAATTGTTGAGCATCATCATCCATAAAGGGCTCAGGAGGCTGAGCAAAAGCAGCAACGCTGACCCCCATCAGGCACCCTGGAGAGCCCCAGAGGAATAGGGGGTCATCCAGTCTTTGGCATGGTACCTGGGGGCAGGAAGTGACTAGCATGGTCCCAGTTACCCTCTGGGGGCACTGCCTTTAAGGGGCGGCTCTTTGGTCTGGAAAAAGTCAGTGCAAACGTCCAGGGGTTGAGTTCAGAAGCAGTTGGGGTGGCACAGTCCCCCAGGAATGGGCAGTTTCTGGACAGTCCTCTCTTTAGGGACAACACGTGGCCTTTTTCTTGCTGGCAGTTAGGTAGAGGTTTTTGTCGTCACTGTTGATGCCTGGAAAAGGTGGGAAAAACAGGCACTGGAGGTTCATTCCCTCCCCCTGCTCTTGGCCTGCCACCTTCAACTGGGGAAACACTTACGAACAACATCCCCAATGCGCCGAGCCCCAGATTTCTCCAGCTCAGCCACAACATTGGCCTCGAAGGTCAATGCTGCCACGCGGAAGAAGAATTCCCGGACATTCTCACCTGACATGGGGAGCAGAAACGGGTGCTTAGGGGAAACAAGATGGACCCAGCTGTAGATGTAGGGGTGAGAGGTGGGTGGGTGGGCACACACAGCAGGAGGTTGGGGACCCCAACTCACCAGTGAGGGAGGACACTGCCCAATACTCAGCCTTCATCTCTTGGGCCACCTTGAGGGCATCCTTCTCCATTAGGGAATATTGAGCAGGCGTCTGGGAGAATAAAATCAGCATCAGATGGGGGGGTGGGAGTGGATCACCTCACCAAGCTGGGGCGTTCTCCCACTGGCACACTCACACTCAGGTCCTTCTTGGAACCCACAAGGAAGAGAAGCACGTTGGAAGGGTCATTCTCCTTGAGCGCGTCAGCGAGCCACTGCCTGCCACAGAAAGTGGACAGCTGTAAGGAATGAGTGAGCCTGACAGGCCCCATCCACCATCCTTCCCTTGTCCAGTTACCAGCTCTGTTTTTTTCTTTTTCCTTTGCACCCCCCCCCCACCTCCATCATTCAGAGGATTGATCCCAATTTCCCATGCGTTGCTGGCAAGCGCCCCACTGCTCAGCTAGAGACACAGCTCTTAGATACACCCTCTTTCTGACCATCTTTTCTAAGCCCTTGCTGGATTTCCCCACCGTGTGCTGGGCATCCTTACATACTTGGTATGTTCCAGGGATGCCACATCATTCAGGTTGAAGACAATGATGATGGCTGGAAGAGGGACAGACACAGCTGCAAGCTGGCAGACTGACAGACGCCTGTGGCTCACTTCCCTTACCCACTCCGTCTACTTAGAAGCTTGATGCGCTTAGACGGCCCGCATCACGGGGCCGAGCCCATACCTTGAGCTCCTCGGTAATAGGTGGAAGCGATGCATTTGAACCTCTCCTGCCCAGCAGTGTCCCAACTGCAAGAAAGGAGAGTAGAACTGAGACAATAGGGTGTACAGAACCGGGTGACAGGCTAGCTGGAAGGGGTGGAGGGGACACTCACAGTTGGAGACTGAAGGGGACACCCAACACTTCAAACCGTTCCATCTCAAAATCCACTCCAATGGTGGCCTTGTAATTTTTATCGAAAGTGTCTTTGCAGAACCTGGGGAGGCACCGAGTAGCCTGTAGCACTGCCCACCTCGTAGAGACTGATCCTACCTTGCCCAGCCGCGCTCCAGAATCCCTTTACCTATTAATGAGACAGGTCTTCCCCACAGACAGGTCTCCCACAACGATGACCTTGGATATTTTAAATCTGCTGGACAGAGGAGTAGATGGACAGAGAAAGTGAACATCAACTTTTCACTCTAGACAGTTGTAATACTCTGACTGGGGCTTAGTTGTACCTAAGCAGAAAATTACGTTGTTACCATGGACAGCAGGCTTCCCTGGAAGCCTGGGAGGTCCTGGACAGACGTATGTGCTGGGGAGCAGTGTTTAACATTAGGGACATTCACGCCTCTCTTTCTCTGGGGTATGTGTGTTGGGGGGAGGCGGCTAGGAGGGGTTGAGATGGCCCAGGGTGTTTTTTTTTTGTTGTTGTTTTGTTTTGTTTTTTTGGTTTTTTTTTTTTTTTGGCCCAGGGTTTTACACACGTTACACAAGTGCTCTTTCTCTTCCTCTGAGCTGCACACAGCTCCAGCCTAGAGGCTGTATGTGCATAACCTCCCCATGATGGATGCCTTCTTCACAGGCTTGCAACAACCTCGTTCGGAGGAAAGAGGAGAACTTCAGAGCTGAGGCATAACCATGTAGCCTCCATTCGAATGCCTTCAAAGTTTCTTGAGTATTTTTTTTTTTTTGAGTTAGGGGTGTTCCTAACTCACCCCACGGTGCCTGTCCGGTGCTCCTGGCAGGCGCAAGTGACGCGGGGATGAAAGTCTTTGCGCACGTGCAAAGCGGCCTCCTTCCTCAGGCACTGAGAGGGACATAGTGAGAATGGGGCTTTTGTCCCGCAGCCAAGCAGCCAGGGGTGGGGGGTGGGGTGGGAAGCGGACCACCCAGAAACAGCGGGCCTTGCTGGGCGATGGGGCAGGGCCCAATCCAACTGCTCGGGTGCCACCTCTCCCCGCCCACACTCCGCTACAGCCAGAGGCCCGACGTGGCCCTGGTGCCTACCTGGGGCAGCTCCGCCAGGACGCGGTCCCTCCGCACGGGCGCCAGAATGTTCATCTTGTCTGCGGCCTTGCGGGGCTCCCCGGGAAGGCGCGGAAGCCTGATCCGCCCTGGTCCGTGGGGACCCGACGATCACCCGCGGCCGCGGGGTACCGACAATCACCCGGGGCCACGGGGAGCCTGCTGGAGCCATCGGCCTCGGAGACGCTACGACCACCGCGGGCCAAGGGGATGAGACGATCACCCCGGGTCTGGGAGAGCCCACAATCACCCGAGCCCGGGGCGTTCCGAAGACCACTCGGGGGCGGGGAGACCCCTCGGCCACTAGCTGTGAGCGGGGAGTCGCGTCCTGGGGAGCCCGGACCCTCGCGGACCCTACAATGACACGGGGTCTAATAGCTCCTACGATAACCCGGGGCCGAGGAGACCCGACGACAACTCGGGGCTGGGATGGCTCTACCATAACAGAGCGGCCCGGGGGCGCGGGGCCGCCCCGCCACCCCGAATCAGTGCGCGCAGGGGCGGCGCTGCCGACGCCCGCCAACGGTGAGAGGAGGGGGCGAGGGCCCTGGACCCGCGGCGAGGCCTGCCGTCCCACTCGGTTCCCACTTCGCGAACGATGTAACACGATCCCCGGAAATTCCTGGAGAAGGGCCGCCCCCTGCCCCGCACCCAGCCGCTCCGGGGCTTGCAGCCGCCCTAGTGGCGGCCCTCGCCAACCCCCTCCTCTCTCCTGCGCGCTGCCCGGGCTCTAGCTCGCGGGCCAGATTCCTTACCCCACACCAAGACTGCCTCCACCCAGATTGGAGCCTTTTCAGACTGGGATTCTCTAAACCTCTCTCCCCTTCATCTCCCTGTTGGGGCTGCATCTTCCTTGGGACCCCTTACCCAGCGGAACTGGTGATGGGGAACCGGTGAATGTAGCGCAGCATCTGGCAAGACCCAGAGCCACCGAGGGGAAAAGGGGGAGAGAAGGGGCCCAAGCAGAGGCGGCGCTTACCCTCCACGACTCTAGGCCTAGAGCATGACTCATAGAGTCTGCCCCTGCTTGCCCTTCTGCCCTGAGAGGTGGGACCAAGGGCCTTCAGGGGCTGCCAAGATCGGAACAAAGTATCCACCAAGGACCAGACATCTCAGATCTGTTGTCTTTCCGTCGAATCTCCTACGGTAGAGGATGAGGAAATGTTAGGTTGACTAGAATTTCGTCTTCTAGAATAGTCACCATTCCGGGACTCCAGGAGTCCCTTTCTAATACGGGTGTTCACCTTTTTCTCCCCAGATTAGAACTGTCAAAACCAGAACAACTTTTACTTTTTACACACACACACACACACACACAAACTATTATGTCTGAGGCTAAATTTAAAGATGCGAAGATGAATGGAATACAGGCCTAGAAAGGAACAACTAGTTCCAAGGCGAGGACCAGGAAATTATTCACAGGAAAAACTAGGTTATCCTAGAGTGATGGTTTCAACCTGTGGGTCTAATCCAATATCTAATAATCTAAGATCATAGGAAAACACAAATATTTACATTACTAATCATAACTAGCAAAATTACAGTTATGAAGTAGCATCGAAAATAATTTTATGGTTGGGGTCACCACAACATGAGGAACTGTAATAAAGGGTCGCAGCCTTCAGAAAGCTGAAAATCACTGTCCTAGAGAAACATATGCTGTTTCAGCTGTGGCTAGAACTCCTTTGGGAATATACTGAAATCTAGGTGGCTCACACCTGCAATTCCAACACTCATGACACTGGGTTCTGGGTTACAGAGTAAGATTTTTATTTAAAAAGAAAAAAAAAAGGTCAGTAGTGGCACAGGCCTTTAATCTCAGCACTCAGGAGGCAGAAGCAGACATATTTCTGTGAGTTCTATGACAGGCTCTAAAGCCACACAGAGAAACCCTGTCTCATGGGCGTGGGGGGGTTGAGGGTAGGGGGAGGAAAAGAGAAGGCCAGGTGTGGTGGCACACACTTTTAATCCCAGCACTGGGAGGCAGTGGCAGGTGGAGTTCTTTGAGTTCGAGGTCATCCTGATCTACAAAAAACAAAAGCTTAAGGATTAAGAACACGGGTGGCTCTTGCAGAGGGGAGAGCAGGGGTTCTGTTCCCAGCACTCACACACACACACACACACACACACACACACACACACACACACACACCACACACACACACGGCAGCTCACATCACAGTAACCCCAGTTCCAGGGGATTGTACACTCTGCTGCTCTCTTCTGGCACCAGGCATGGATGCATGCAGGCAAAACATTCATGCACATAAAATAAAATTGATTTAAATATTAAGGGGTGTAGGAAGATTCAACAGTTAGTGGTGCGTGACGTTCTTTGGGGATTTTTGTTTTTGTTTGTTTGTTTTTACAAGACAGGGTTATAACAACTCCGGCTGTCCTGAAACTCACCCTGTATACCAGGCTAGCCTTGAACTCACAGAGATCCACCTGCCTTTGCCACCAGAGGGCAGGGATTAAAGGCGTGCGCCACCACCACCCGATCTAGATAATGTTTCTCTGTGTAGTACTGACTGTCCTAGAACTCACAGAGATCCACCTGCTCTGCCTTCCAGTGCTGGATTAAAGGCCTGAACCACCTGGGATAAATAAGTGCCACCACCACCCGCAAATAAAATCTTTAAAAATTACACAAAAAATTGTTTGGAGAAGTGTGTGTGTGTGTGTGTTTGGGTGGCTGTTTTGAGCTCCATCTTTTAATCGGCCACTCAATCACTGTGGTGATAACTAAACCACATCTATCCCTGGAACCTCGATTTCACACAGATGTCATGTGGAGAAGTTATGTGTGTGTGTGTGTGTGTTTGGGTGGCTGTTTTGAGCTCCATCTTTTAATCGGCCACTCAATCACTGTGGTGATAACTAAACCACATCTATCCCTGGAACCTCGATTTCACACAGATGTCATGTGGAGAAGTTAGAGAAAATCCTGTTTTCACACCATCCAGCTTTGTGTCTCCTCTACAGTCGGTCACGTTGCAGTCTATTTGTGCTGATTATGGTTGTGACAGCCTCACTAGGTGTAGTGCTGGCTGGTCTGGAACTTACTAGTAGAACAGGCTAGCCTTGACTTTGGGTCAGTCTTTTGTCTCAAGAGTGCTGGGATTACAGGGGTGGCCTACGACGAAGGGCTTCAACCTATCTAGATCTAACTATCATCTATTTATTTATAATTTTTATCAATTTATTTAACTTTATCTCATGTGCAGTGGTGTGAAGGTGTCAGATCCCCTGGAACTGGAGTTACAGACAGCTGTGAACTGCCACATGGGTGCTGAGAATTGAACCCGGGTCTTCTGGAAAAATAACCAGTGCTCTTAACCACTGAGTTATCTCTCCGGCCCCTATTTATTTATTAATTATTTTTGATAGGGTATCACGACATATATATATCTGGCTTGCAAATTGCGATGTAGAGCAGGCTGACCTTGAACTCACAGAGCTCTGCCTGCCTCTCCTCCTGGTGCTGCAATTAAAGTGTGTGCCACCACAGCAAGCTACAAATTAGATTTAAATGCTTTCTTTTTCTTTTTATTCTCTTGAGGCAGATCTCTCTATATAGCTCTGATTGCCCTGGAACTTGCTATGCAGACTAGCTAGACTGGACTTGAAATACTGGAACTAAAGACATGTACAATCCACATTCAGTTTAAAAATTCTTTTTAGGGCTGGAGAGATGGCTCAGAGGTTAAGAGCGTTGTCTGCTCTTCCAAAGGTCCTGAGTTCAATTCCCAGCAACCACATGGTGGCTCACAACCATCTGTAATGAGGTCTGGTGCCCTCTTCTGGTCTGCAGCCATACATGCAGACAGAATATTGTATACATAATAAATAAATATTTAAAAAAAACATAAAAATTCTTTTTAGGGCTAGAGAGGTGGTATAGATGTTAAGAGAACTGGCTGCTCTTTCAAAGGACCTGGGTTCAATTCCCAGCTCCCACATGACAGCTCACAACTGTCTGTAATTCCAGTTCCAGGGGACCTGACATCCATGGTAAAACATCAATGCACATGATAAAATAAAATAAGTAGGAAACACACACACACACAATTCTTTTCACACAATTCTTTTTTTTTTTTTTTTTTTTTTTTTTTTT
>NW_026068174.1:4890681-4900237 GCF_014885135.2 Alexandromys fortis
CTCGAACTCATAGATATCCGCCTGCCTCTGCCTCCCAAGTGCTGGGATTAAAGGCGTGTGCCACCACCGCCCGGCCCACAATTCTTTTTAATACTGTTCATGTGTGGGGCTCTGGCCACAGAGTGCCCACTGGGAATGCAACTCAAGTCCTCTGAACGAGAAGTGCATGATCTTAATTGCTGAGCGTCTTTCCAATCTCCCAAACTGTATTCTTCGCAGTTGGTAGTGTTACTGGCTTCTAAAATGGCAAACGTCTCCCCCAACGCTGGAACTTGTTCAAGAAACGAAGTGGAAAGGGCCAGACTCAACCAGCAGATTCTATAAATCACAGACAGGATTAGGCCTAGAGAAATATAGATGGATCTTATATAAACTACAATTCCCCAGAAAACAAATCAAAAACAAACAAACAAACAAACAAACAAACAAACAAAAACCCCTGTCTTCAGGAAAAAAACTACAACTCCCAAGAAGCCTTAAGGCTTTTCGAAAGGACGGGTGGCGCATGCTTGATTTCGCTCGCTAGGAAATTAAATGGAACTGCAATTCCCAGGAGTCCCCATACTACTGATCGCCCAATCAGCGCTATGTATAAACTATCGCGAGGCTCTGATGAGACTTCGTCGTATAAGCTCATGGGAACGAGAGTAGGCCACACTTTTCGTCAAGATGGCGCCGAAAGCGAAGAAGGAAGGTGTGTAGAGGCGTGGGGCTGTGGCGGGTTGGCCCGGGATCTCCGCAGAGCGGAAGCACGGGGAAGGTGGCCGCTGGGCTAATCCATGGGGGACTTGTTTTGGGGCTCTTGTCGCGATTAGGCCCACACTACAGTGTATGAGGACCGCGTGGGCCAAGCCGCATGGGCTGGTTCTAGTGAAGGGAGTCGGAAAGGGCACCCAGCCGGCATCACTCGCCGCTGATCGCCAAGCCGTTGGCTTTCGGAAGCTACTTAAGATCCACAGGATGGCCGGGCGGTGGTGGCGCACGCCGTTAATCCCAGCACTTGGGAGGCAGACAGGCAGATCTCCGTGAGTTCGAGGCCAGCCTGGTCTACAGAGCTAGTTTCAGAACAGGCTCCAAAGTTACGGGGAGAAACCCTGTCTCGAAAAACAACAACAAAAAAACCCCAGCAGGTTGGCGCTCCGTGTCTCCATACCTGTAAGAGATATCCCTTTTTTTCCCCACTTAAAACGGGAAAAATGCACCAAGTTGACGTTACTCCGGGTTATAGCTTCGCCTGCAATATCGTGCACATGATGGATAAAACTTTGTCTCCTGAGACCTGTGATGTCTTCAAAGGAACCACTGATGGCGCGTGTTGACAGGGCCGCCCGAAAGGATCAGTTTGTGAATGCTACAGTCTAAGTTACATTTCCTTCCCTCTCAGCTCCCGCCCCTCCCAAAGCCGAAGCTAAAGCGAAGGCCTTGAAAGCCAAGAAAGCAGTACTGAAAGGCGTCCACAGCCACAAAAAGAAGAAGATCCGCACATCGCCCACCTTTCGGCGGCCCAAGACCCTGCGGCTACGAAGGCAGCCTAAATACCCACGGAAGAGCGCGCCCAGGAGGAACAAGTCAGTACCTGTACCCACTAGTATGTTGTAGGGCTCTAGGGTTGGTAATTTACCTACGCAGTAGTTGGCCTTATAAAACACATAATTGTCCAATGTGCTGCTCTGGTGGAGGCGTGAGATCTTTGTATGTTAATTATTAACATGTGATCGGTATTGGAATACCAAAGAGGGTGCTTATCTTAGGGTTCCAAGTGAGTGAGAGTGGGTTGATTAATTTATCTGCATTGGGCAGTGATGCCCTCCTAATTAATCTTGTATAGAAGTAAACTTTCAATTAACACTTAGCAAATCTTAATGCTGTTCAAAGGAAGTTTGGAGGAATGGAAGAAATGTGTTTACTGAAAAAGCCACGACAGGATTGTGTCTATGGGGGTCAGTAGTTTTGAGGCACCTCGTCTTCCTGTTAGGACCTAGAGTTTTGTGTGAGGCATGACTGTGCTTCAAAACAAAAGTTGTCCAGATAGTAGTGGTGCACACCTTTAATCCCAACACTCAGGAGGCAGATCTGGGCAGGCAGGCCTCTGAGTTTGAGGACAGCCTTGTCTACAGAGTTCCAGGACAATCATGGATATATGGAGAAATCTGGCTTAAGGGGAAAACAACACAAGTGGTGACTATTCCTGGGGCCTTTGGCCCCCAGAGCTCAGGTGCACGTGATGACACTGTATAGCGACCAAAGTCTGATACAGATGATTGCTGTTTATTGTCTGATGCGCCTACTCTTTCCTAGACTTGGGCTCCAAAGTGTACCACTCTTGAATCCACAGCAGTTTTACTCCATTTTGTTCCTCCCATCCCTGCTAGGCTTGACCACTATGCCATCATCAAATTCCCCCTGACCACCGAGTCAGCAATGAAGAAGATAGAAGACAACAACACACTTGTGTTCATTGTGGACGTCAAGGCCAACAAGCATCAGATCAAACAGGCTGTGAAGAAACTCTATGACATTGATGTGGCCAAAGTCAACACCCTCATAAGGTGCGAGGGGCCAGGCAGGAAGGGCTGTGTGGGTTTACTTAACTATCCCCTGGTTTCTTGGTGACCCTTAACCCCCTTTGCGCAAATGATGGAAAACTCAAATGTTTGGAAAAGAATGACACCAGCAAAGGAACCACTGATGCAGCAGAGGGAGGAGGGGAGGAATGTGGAGGGCTTGGGGGTGTAAGAGCAATCAACTCTGAGGCTTCCTTCTCCACTCAGGCCCGACGGAGAGAAGAAGGCGTATGTTCGGTTGGCTCCTGATTATGATGCTCTGGATGTTGCCAATAAGGTAAGCATCCTGTCCAGTCTGTTCTGTGTCTAAGCTCGGTCTGCCTGTATTCCCCACTTTCCCCATCTTGCCATCCCAGCTCCTTTAACCTTAAACAATTACAGCTCCACAATCACAGCTCCTTTTTTGTTTTTCAGATCGGAATCATCTAAACTGAGCCCAGCCGGCTAATTCTAAATATACACTTTTTCACCATAAATAATGCTGCTTGTCTTTTTTTTCACTTTCTGGTTGGGCTGCTGACATTGCTGTACTGCGGTGTACACTAAGGTATATGCTTATATGGGGTGGGTGCTGGGAAGTGTTTTCCCAGCTCTGAGCAAAAAATCTATTTACTCCATTGGAACCATGATGCCACTCTTAGAGCCTTTATGCTTAGGTACCAGAGGTATTTATTACTTGAGTGTTAGTTGTCTTGGGGCATGCCCCCATCAGAGGTTCAGAGCACAAACTTTACAAGAGTTCCTTCCTTTATCCCTGGGAAAGCCTGTTGTGAAACCAATGCCAGAGTTTGGAAGAGCAGAGGGGTTATTTTAGAGTCGCCAGCATCCATTTCAGGGTGGTGTGGGTTGACTGGCTTTTGGACAGTGTCTCTTCCTCACCCATCCTACCGTGTCCAACCGGTTGGTCTGCTTCCCTCACCCCTTGCCCAAGAAGAGGACTTCAGAGAAGAGCTTTCATTAGTGTTTTCAATAGTGTGGGTGTAGGCTTAAGGTAGAAAAGCTGGCCCAGAATACACCCAGGCTTGAGGCAGAGAGAGTCCTAGTTTGTTACAAAGCTGTTGGCTGTGCTTGTTGCTGTCCCTGCCACATGTCCTGGGTTATCCTTCCTCACTCAGTCAAGAATTTGTCTTTGTGTTGGCGGCTGGGAGCACGTTCAGGGCAGAAATCCGAGCGAAGGAGGCGGGAAAAGTAGATAAGGATCATCAAGTCCAGCATGAGCAAGATGACCAACAAAAATGTTCCCAGGGTCCTCTCGCCAGCATACTGCAGGAAGAACTTGGTGAGGTAGACTTGGGGGGCCAGACGGAAGAAAAAGTACATGACCAGGTTGACATACTTGTTGATGCGGTAGAGGAGGAGATGCTGTGCGTTGTTTATCTTCATCATCATCCTCAGTGTGAGGAAGATGTTGCTGACCTCCACCAGGAGTGTTAAGACGCCCCCACCAACAAAGCTTTTCCAAAAGATACCAGAGAAGAAGGCACCCATAGCCTAGGGAGCAAGTAACAGAACAAGTGCTGAAAGGTGTCTGTCTTCCTGGGTACACACAACCAACATTCCCTAAGATTAAGACATTCCTAGTTTGTTTAAATAGGCGAGGCCCGGAGGGAGCAGTTAGTCTTAGGCAACCTAGAGGTCGGACACTGCTGGGGTTAGTATCACACCACTGGTTTCTCACCATGACATGATGAACAAGGTATTCCCAAGAAGCTCTAGTCTGTTTACTAAGCACGATGTCCACCGTGTCGTGGATGAAGTATCCTAGTGGAGGGGGAGGGAAAGAACAGACTGGAGCACTGACTACTGGCTGCCTCCAGCATCTTACTCTCAGTCTCCTTGGGCACAACCTACCTGCAGAGAAGCACACAAGCAAGTAGCCAGAAAGTGACCATGCCGTCTCAATCTCCACCAGCATTTCAGGGGTTTGCCATATGCTGGAAAGGAGAAAAGGGATGCAGCCTCCCGGAGGACCCTCACCTCCCCCAACACTTGCCAGTCCCAGGGCACTCTGGGCGCCCACTATTGGCTGATTGGAGAGTGAGGAGGGGCTTGGCCGAAGCCCAGGTACCTCGGGTTTCCCACAGCCGTTTTCGGTTGGGTAGTTTTCCAAACAGGGAATCAGGTGAGATCCTTGGCGTCTGTTCACCCGTGAGTGATGGGAAGAGCAACAGGGAGACCAGTCCGAGCAACCCGCGTAAGATCCCACGGCCATCTCACTACCCCGCTTGTTCACTCACCACAGCAGTGCCCAGATCCCTGATACAATGGAGTGGGTGAAGGAGACGAGGAGGTTATGCCAACGCCAGGTGCGCAGGGGGTCGGTGCGCACGTGAGCGGGCAGAGGCAGGCAACACAGCGCGCGCCGGAGTGCCCGGAAGGTCAGCGTGGCGCCGAGGAGCAGCGGCCAGGCGGGGTGCAACAGTAGGTGCATGGTGGCCCTCCCTGCCGTCCGTCTGTACGCCCTTTAGGCCGACTCCACCGGCAGTTCTGGGAACACTACTCCGTCTCCGGCCAGCGAGCCACGATCGCTTCTGCCGCGGGCCGCCAGATCCACAGTTTCACGGAGCCCTCAAGGCCCCTTCGCTCCTCCCCGCGCTCCCGGCAAGGCCTCTGCCCGCCCCTGCCGCCCGCGCCCCCGCCCCGCCCCGCCGCCTGCCCCCGCCCCTCGGGCGCCTCTGCCGCGAGGAGGGCGCGAGCCCCGTGTCCCCCGGGGCCCCGCCCGGATCCCGCCGACTTCGAGCGGGAAGGGCTTGTCCCCGCCATCGTGGCCGAGGCACCCCTCTCTGGCGCCTCCCGACAGCCGAAGGCGTCCTCGGCCCCTTTAGTGCGTGCGTCCCCACTTTCTCTGCGGCCACCGGCTCCCACACCCTGGGCGGGGACCGCGAGAACGCTCCTCTTCTCAACTCTTTTCAGGGCAGAGCTGGGCGGGACCATCACACACCGGGGTCCGCTCAATCCTGCTCCTGGGGGATTGGGAGCGCCGCGTCGGACTACGGCTCCGCCCAGACTCGAGTCCTCTCCGGGACCTAGACCGACGTGTTTACCTGCCTCTCCCGCGCCCCTCACGAATGGTGCTTAGGAACTGTTGAGTCACCCATCATCACACTTCTCCTCCCCACCACACTCGGGCTCCTGGAGCCTAGCGGCTGTCACAGTCCTCCCTCAGACAGTCCCAACCCTCTTCTGGCTCCTTGGAGGCTGGGGCGGGGAAGGCTGCGGATTTGCCCAGACAGCTGGGGTGACCCTCTCTCCAGGGCAGTGGCCCGAAGCAGTTGCGGCTTCTGGCCACTAGGTGTCAGCCTGCGCTTACTGTGGTGCGGTCTCCAAGCCCGCCTCACGGTGAGAAGGCAGTTCTGCCGAGCGGGATAAGCAGACACAGGAAAAGAGAAGGGCCGGGAAGTGATGGGGTGTGCTTTAGGGAGGTGGAAGTAGAGGACGCGAGCAGAAAGTGGAGACTGGGAGAAGTGTTTTTAAATGGGGGGAAAAAACTAGAAAGCGGCGCTAGGACACCCAGGGACCAAAGCCTTTTGGGTGTTTGCTGTTCCCCTGATGGTTCCCGGGTTACACATTAACTCCCTTGGGGCTCCAGGGTCACCGAAGGCCCAGTTGGTTACTAAGAGACAAAAAGATGTGTTGTCTTGGGTGAGCAGTTTACCCTTTCTTGTTCCCAAGTTCCCAGTTTGCTCACGGAAAGCACGTCCACCAGCGACTCCGGCCTGAGCCAGTGACTGCAGGTTCCCTCTGGTCTTTCCACGTAGGCTAGCTCTGGGCGGGGCGGGGACAAAAGATAAACATCCCTTCCCACGCTTTCCTCACCCATTCAGGAATAGGGACATTAACCCGTGGCTGACGACCACCTCCTGAATACTGGGGTTTTAGAGCAGCGGCGTCATGAATAAGGATGAAATAAACCCCGTCCAAACTAAGTAAGTTAGTGATACTTACTAACCAGCCCACTACTTCTGGACAGAAGAGTAGGACCCACTTGGGCCCTCCCCGCCCTCCACCCTGACACTTTCGGGTAGAGGCTACTTCCACTCCCATCTCACCCCCAGCAGGTTCGCGATGAGCACCGAGGACTGGGTCCCTTTAGTGCAGCGTTTTGTGCGGGCTTCTGAAAAGCCAAGAGCGCGGTGCTCAATACTTGTGACAACCTGGAGGCCACGTCACGTACTCTCCAGGTGAATCAGTTTGCCCACCTGGGGTTTTCCCGGTCACTCCCTTGGCAAACACCAAACAACCCCCGCGTCCCGCCCCACACAGCACGCTCTCGGTGGTTTATCCTTTACGAGCCAGAAAGGAATCCCTTTATCTTCCTGAAGTAGAGCCACGCCTAGGCAGCGGGGACTGTTTCCTCGCTTCCCACTCCCATTAGACCTTTGGGGGACAGTCTTGTTGGCGCGGGGCAACTTAAGTGAGCGCCGCATCGCTCCAGTCTAACGACCAATGCCGAGTCACGCGTGGGCAAAGTGGCTGGTAGGACGCCGAGCACTAAGGGGCTCGCCAAGAAACCCGGAATGTCTATTCTCCGACTCCTCGCGGGGGGTAGGGCCGTAGGGGAAACACGACTCACAGTCCAAGAAAAGGCGCGGGACTTAACAGACAGCCCCCTTCGCCCGCTCCGCCCCGAAAAAATCTTACGGCTACAAGGCGGAGCACCCGGGTGGGCGGGGCCGCGCACGCGCCGCACGAGAATTCCAGAAGCGTATCTGAGACATGAGATGGAGAAGTACGAGCGGATTCGAGTGGTGGGAAGAGGTGCCTTCGGGTGAGCCAGGGCTGTGGGGAGGAAATGCTAAGGGAGAAAGAAAATGAGCCCCAATTCTGAACAAGAAATAATGACCCTGCTGGCACCGCCCCAAAGCGGGAGGGCCACTCCAGAATGCCCCGCCCAGGCATCTTGCCCTTAGGTCTAGGCGGGAAGCCCCGCCCCCGGCGGGAACACGCCCACCAGACCAGTCAGTGCTCTTGGAAAATAGTTCTCACCAATTGCTTGTTCTTTGCTGCAATTGATAATGAGAGTTAGCTACACAGGTCAGACTGTTCGGAGTATATATACAGTTATGACCAAAGCAGGCTTGATACTTCCCCGTTACGAACTTAGCTCATAAGAAATTGATACAAATAAACAGGATATTCTTTTTTTTTTCTTTTTTTTTGATTTTTCGAGATAGGGTTTCTCTGTGGCTTTGGAGCCTGTCCTGGAACTAGCTCTGTAGATCAGGCTGGTCTCGAACTCACAGAGATCCGCCTGCCTCTGCCTCCCGAGGGCTGGGATTAAAGGCGTGCGCCACCACTGCCCGGCTTAAACAGGATATTCTTAAAGCAGTTAATAAAGTTTGAACAGTTATGAACAGTTATTAAGAGGCCGCGCATCAGATGGGATGGTATATGACTGTAATTCCAATACTTGGCAGCAGATACAGATTTTGTATATTCGAAGCAAATCTGGTCTACAAAGAGATTGTTTCCAAAGGAAAAAAATTAAAAGACAGCAAACCAGTTTTTATGGTATATGCTGGGTAGGGTTGGACTACATAACTAGCTGAAGGCCAGCCTGGGCAACCTAGCCATTTCCGTCTCAAATTTTAGAAAAGACGAAAAAGGGGGGACTGAGGATGTATGTCGGTGGTAGAGCTCCTGCCTAGCATGCTTGCTTCAGTTTCTAACAACCAAAAGGCAACTTGGAAAGGAAGACTCTTCTAGGAGGTGCGATGTAAAGTCAAGACTTGAAGAAATGAGGACCAGGTAGTCCTTGTAGCAGATGAAGCAGCATATGCAATGATCCTCACCAGGAAAACGTATAGAGCACTCAGGAAACTGAGAAAACCACCAGTGTAGTTGGGATGTAGTGGGCGAGGTGGAGAATGTGACTGCCATGGAGGGCGGGACCAGATTATGATCTTGTAAACTGAAGGAAGAGGTGACGTTGATTTAAAGTATAAAAGCAAGAGGGTTTTTGTCTTGTTGTGCTAGAGATCAGACTCACGGTGTTATAAGAGCTACACCCCAAACCAGGGAAGAATCTGAAAACTGAAATGGGGTGTGGTGGCCCACACCTGCACCAGCGGTGGAGGTTGAAGCCTGAGGATGGGCGTTTCAAGGTCTTCAGCTAAATGTCTGTGCTTCACAGCAAGTTCAGGCTCTGCCTGGGCTGCGTGAGATTGTGTGTCTGAGGAAAAGAAAAGCAGTGGAGTGAATTTTACAAGGACATTCTCAGGCTGGGGCTGGAGCTCAGTGTTAGACGTGTTTGACCCCCAGCACTAGGAGACTAAACCAAGTGTCATTATGTCTGCTATGTAGAGTTTAGACCTAAAAGTGATGGGAGTGGAAAGGGCTGTGTTAAGAGGCCAGGGGACATTTTTGTTCCGTTTTGTTTTTCCAGACAGGGTTTCTCTGTGTAGCCCCGGCTGTCCTGAAACTACTCTGTAGACCAGGCTGGCCTCAAACTCAGAGAGCTGCTTGCCTCTGCCTCCCCAGTGCTGGGTTAAAAGCCTGCACCACTACTGCCCGACTTTTTTTTTTTTTTGAGACAGGGTTTCTCTGTGGTTTTGGAGCATGTCCTGGAACTAGCTCTTGTAGACCAGGCTGGTTTCGAACTCACAGAGATCCGCCTGCCTCTGCCTCCCAAGTGCTGGGATTAAAGGCATGCGCCACCACCGTCCGGCTACTGCCCGACTTTTTAATCTAAATTATTTAGCTATTATTATTATTTTTTTGTCGGTGGGGGCATTTTTAAGTAAGAAATTACTGTCATCTCTAGAGGCAATTCAGTTATCAATAGTTCTGAAGGCAGAGTTCTTTCTACAGACCTCTACCCAGAAAACAGTTTCAGAACCTGGTATCTTAGGCCCTGACAGCAATGCAGGCCTTAATTCCAGCACTCGGAAGGCAGAGGAGGGCAGATCTCTGTGAGTTTGAGGTCAGTCTGGTCTATAGAGCAATAGCCAGGGCTACATAGAGAAACCCCTTGTCAAAAAAAAAAAAAAAAA
>NW_026068174.1:4901911-4948887 GCF_014885135.2 Alexandromys fortis
TTTTTTTTTTTAGATTTATTTTTAACAGTTTTAATCTTATGTGTGAGTGAATGCCACCTGCAGAGGCCGGAAGAGGTCATCAGCCCTTTGAAGCTGGAGTTACAAGTGGTTTTGAGCCTACGGAAGCGGGTGCTGAGCCCGTCTCTTCCTGAGCTCGGGGTCTGGTCAGACTGGCCTGGGACTCCAGGTCCTCTTCAGCCTCTGCTGTGCTCAGCTCAATAACCAGAAGAACTTGTGGTCCATGGGCTGCCCTAAGCGTGGCTGTCACCTGCTCTGTGCTCTAGGATTGTGCACCTGTGCCTCCGCAAGGCCGACCAGAAGCTGGTGATCATCAAGCAGATCCCAGTGGAACAGATGACCAAGGAAGAACGGCAGGCGGCACAGAACGAGTGCCAGGTGCTGAAGCTGCTCAACCACCCCAACGTCATTGAGTACTATGAGAACTTCCTGGAGGACAAGGCCCTCATGATCGCCATGGAGTATGCACCAGGTAGGCCAGATTCTTTGCCTCGGCCTAGAGGGGTCTTTCCCTGCCAGGAGAGCTGGACACCACGAGGTGGCTTCCCTCTGGAACAGACTTGGCTAAAGGGCAGAGGTATAGAGTTCTGGCCCCACCTGTGTGCCCCTTACAGGCTCTTTGCCCACTCTGGTCCCAGTGGGTGGTCCCCAGGATCTTGACTGGTTCTCTGGGGCACAGGTGGCACCCTGGCTGAGTTCATCCAGAAGCGCTGCAACTCCCTGCTCGAGGAGGAGACCATCCTTCACTTCTTCGTGCAGATCCTGCTCGCCCTGCACCACGTGCACACGCACCTCATCCTGCATCGGGACCTCAAGACCCAGAACATCCTTCTCGACAAACACCGCATGGTCGTCAAGATCGGTGACTTTGGCATCTCTAAGATCCTCAGCAGCAAGAGCAAGGCCTACACGGTGCCTGGATGTGCGGGGGACACTGGGGGGGTCCTGGTAGCTGAGGCTTTGCTCTACATCCTGTCTCTTCCTCTTCCCTTATGTGGTCCTGCAAGAGGAAGCCCCTCGGCCTGCTTTGAGAAGCTATCCCCAAATGTGTCTTGGGCAGAGCCCTGTTCCTCTCTTCCCAGGGCTGTAATACAGACTTTCCTCCTATAGGTGGTGGGTACCCCATGCTACATCTCCCCCGAGCTGTGTGAAGGCAAGCCCTACAACCAGAAGAGTGACATCTGGGCCCTGGGCTGTGTCTTGTATGAGCTGGCCAGCCTTAAGAGAGCCTTCGAGGCTGCGGTGAGTACCTACACCCCTGAGGGACTCAGAACCCCAGCTCCTTTGCCATAGCTCTGACCACTTCTGTGTTCCTTCTCTTGTGGCTGGCTGAGTCGCCTCAGTCCCTCACCTGCTGACCTCAGGGCGGGGCTGTGCCTCTCCCTTGCTCAGCTCAGCTCAGAGTAGGGTTGGGCTTGAGTCCTGTTTTAGCCTGAGAATTCCTGAGGGAATGGATGTGATCCCTGACTCTTCCATCAGATTAGAGACATTCACAAAAGCAAACCAAAGCAAAGCAAGCTTTGGAGTTTCCCAAAGCACCTGGGATTTCTGAGGACACAACTGAAACTTCCTTATCAGACTAGGAAGTTCTGACAGCAGTGTTAGGCTCTCCTACGGTTCTGCCTTCTCTGGTGAGACTGGATGTCATGGGGGTGGACCTGACTTTATTCCCTTGGTGGGGGAACTGCCTTGCCTAAGAGCCCAGCCCAGCACCCTGGCCATCCCTACATGTGGTGCCTTCGCAGAACCTGCCAGCCCTGGTGCTGAAGATCATGAGCGGCACCTTTGCGCCCATCTCTGACCGGTACAGCCCTGAGCTGCGCCAGCTCGTCCTGAGTCTGCTCAGCCTGGAGCCTGCACAGCGGCCACCCCTCAGTCACATCATGGCGCAACCTCTCTGCATCCGGGCCCTCCTCAACCTCCACACCGATGTGGGCAGCGTCCGCATGCGGAGGCCTGTGCAGGGAGATGGGTCGTGGGCCGCAGGGGAGGGTACCCAATGGGAACACAGGAGGTCTAGAGCTAACCCTCTATGTATGCATAGTCACATAAGACTGCCAGGGGCATTACTCGTCCTGAAGCCCCTCTGTATTCTGCAGGGCAGAGAAGTCCCTGACTCCAGGACCACCCATGACCCCTGGCAGCACAGGGAGCAGAGCCACCAGTGCCCGATGCAGGGGTGAGTGAGTTGGGACCAGCTACAGGGGCTCCATGCACTATCTGCCATTTCTACTAGTTTAACTGGCCTCAAACCCTGTCCTTGCAGGTGTTCCCCGGGGACTTATGAGACCGGCCATCCCACCGCCACTGTCTTCGGTGTATGCGTGGGGTGGTGGCCTTAGCGTTCCCCTGAGGCTCCCGATGCTCAACACTGAGGTGGTCCAGGTGTCTGCAGGACGCACGCAGAAGGCTGGTGTTACACGTTCTGGGCGCCTCATCCTGTGGGAGGTCAGGTTGGCAGTGGGCTTGTTCCAATGGGGGGGGATCAGAAGTGGAGTTGGGGTTCTCAGGCGCCGCCCACTTCCCTGCAGGCCCCGCCCCTAGGCACTGGAGGAGGCATGCTCCTCCCAGGGGCAGTGGAGCAGCCTCAACCCCAGTTCGTCTCGCGTTTCCTGGAGGGCCAGTCGGGTGTGACCATCAAGCACGTGGCCTGCGGGGACCTGTTCACGGCTTGCCTGACTGGTGAGCTTGTTAGGGAATACTCTGTGGAGACAAGAGAAAGCCAGACAGTGCAGTTTCTCTAGTCCCAAATCGGTCAGTTAAGGCTACTCTCGCCTGAAGGGTCACCGCTTCTATCTGGTAGCGGTTGAGATTTGCTGACTCCCTTGCCTTTTCCTAAAGCAGTAGGCCTGGCAGTGAACCGTGTTGTATTATCCCCATTTGACAGATGGAGAAAGTGAGGCTGTAACTAGTCTAAAACTGCACATTGGAAGGAGACCACCTATGCCTTTTCTCCCCTATCCTGCTCTTCCAGCCCCTTTTCAGTGTTCCCTCCTCCTCCTCTTTTCAATCCCCGCGCCCTCACTGGAGATTGAAAGAAGGATCTATACACTGTGGGCAAGCTTTCTGCTGTGAGTTGCGAGTTGCAGTCCCAAGTTTGTTTGTTTTGAGATAAGGTCTTGTCACGGGGTATAGGCTGTCCTGGAACTCTTAGGGATCCACCTACTTCTCCCCCGAGTGCTGGGATTAAAGGCATGCACCACCACACTAGGCTTTTTTTTTTCTTTTTTTACTTTATTTACCTTTTTTTTTTAAAGGCAGTGTTGCACTGAGTTTGACCAGACCTGCAATTCTCCCTCAACCCTAGTAACAGACTGGCGCCACCAGACCAGGCATTAGTTCCTGTTGTTTTGTGTGTGTGGTTTCTGAGACAGGGTGTCTCTATAGCCCTGGCTGTCCTGGAACTCGTTCTGTAGACCAGGCTGGCCTTTAACTCAGAGATCTGCTTACCTCTACCTCCTGAGTGCTGGAGTAAGAGCATGTGCCAGCGCTGTGCCCCGCTTAGCTCCCAGTATGCTCTCCCTTCTTCCACCTGCAAGTGAACCAGACTGCCTGAAGTGCAGATCCACTCTCTTGTGTCTTTCTCACTGCCCTCCTCCCAGACCGAGGCATCATCATGACCTTTGGCAGAGGCAGCAATGGATGTTTAGGCCATGGCAACCTCACTGACATCAGCCAGGTGGGCATTATGTGTACCCTGGAGAGGAGAAGTGAGAGGGGAGCCCTCTCCTGAGATTGGGGCCAGGGGGGTTCCCAGAAGCCACATGTGCCACCAGCTCCCAGGCTGCACCTGTTCTGGGTCAGGGCGGGGGAAGTACAGAAAGCTTCCCCGATGACGATGGCATACCACCTGTTGCTGTGTCTGCGTGCTGGGCATGTGTGCGTGTGCGGTTGATGTTAAAGAGACAGTTATCTTCTGAGAATTTGCAGCTTCTAACTTCCTGTTGCAGGGAAGGGGACAAGTCTGACATGCCTCAATCACCCTGCTCTCTTCCCTCTCTCTAGCCCACCATTGTGGAAGCCCTGCTGGGCTATGAGATGGTACAGGTGGCCTGTGGGGCCTCTCATGTGCTGGCCCTGTCCACTGATGGAGAACTATTTGCCTGGGGCCGAGGAGATGGTGGTAAGCCCACTCTCCAGCTCCAGCCTTGAGGCTCCCTCTCACAGCTTTCTCTGTCATGGCTTTTTTCTCCTCATGCCCATCTTCCTCTCCATGACCCATGCTTCCCTTCCTCTTTTTTCTTGAGTTCTATTCATTCATTGGACAAACCATTATTTTTTTTTCTTGAAGATTTATTTATTGCCAAGTGGTGGTGGCTCACACTTTTAATCCCAACACATGGGAGGCAGAGGCAGGTGGATCTCTGTGAGTTTGAGACCAGTCTGGTCTACAAAGCGAGTTTCAGGACAGCTAGAATTGTTACACAGAGAAACCCTGTCTTGAAAAAAAAAGATTTATTTGTTATACATACAGTGTTCTGTCTGCATGTGTGCCTACAGGCCAGAAGAGGACACCAGATCTCATTACTGATGGTTGTGAGTCACCATGTGGCTGGGAATTGAACTCAGGACTCCTGGAAGAGCAGCCAGTGCTCTTAACCACTGAGCCATCTCTCCAGCCCTATTATTATCACACCTACTATGTATTCGCCCTTTGTTAGGTTTGAACTGATAAGATGAACAAGATGCTGCCAGATGTGGAGGTGCAGGCTTTTAATCCCAGCACTTAAGGCTAGCCTGGTCTACATAGCAAGTTCCAGGTTAGCCAGGGCTACATAGTGAAACCCTGTGTCTTCTTTTTCCTGGAGACAGGGATTCCCTCTGAAGCCCTGGCTGTCCTGGAACTCACAGAGACCCACCTGCCTCTGCCTCCTGAGTGCCAGGATTAAAGGTGTGCACCACCACCGCCTGACTGAAACCCAGTTTCAAGAACAAACAGAACAAAAATATGCATTCATTCAGGCTTACGACATAGGAAAAATTTTGTTCTCCTGACAGTATTTATTTTTATTTATTTATTTATTTGCAATGCTGGGAATCAAACTTTGCACATAGTAGTAAGTACATGCTCTATCAATGACCTATGCCCACAGTCCACCTGGCTAGGTACTGAAAGCGGTGATGTCATAGATGGGTCTCTCTTTTTTTTTTTTTTTTTAAAGGCGTGTGCCACCATCGCCCGGCCTCTTCTTTTTTTTTAAGATTTATTTCTTATGTATACAACATTCTGCCTCCATGTTTGCCCACACGCCAGAAGAGGGTGCCAGATTTCATTACAGATGGTTTTGAACCACCATGTGGTTGCTGGGAATTGAACTCAGAACCTCTGGAAGAGCAGCCAGTGCTCTTAACCACTGAGCCATCTCTCCAGCCCTTTTTTTGGTTTTTCGAGACAGGGTTTCTCTGTGGCTTTGGAGCCTGTCCTGGAACTAGCTCTTGTAGACCAGGCTGGTCTTGAACTCACAGAGATCCGCCTGCCTCTGCCTCCCAAGTGCTGGGATTAAAGGTGTGCGCCACCACCGCCTGGCCATAGATGGGTTTCTGTCTCAAGTGTAAAGTGTGTTTGTTGGAGGCAGGATGGGGGGGGATGATAGAGGACACCAGGGCTGTGGCAAAGATTAACACTGGAGTGTGATTAAAGGAGGCAGTGCCAACCTGGGGAGGCAGGTGGCATTTGGACAGGGTTTTTCCTTTTTGTGAGACAGTCTTGCCTGCAGCTTGCTGCTTCATCCTTTTGAAGGTAGGATTTTTAAAACTTTATTTTCAAATAATGTATTTTTTATGTGCATTGGTATTTTCCTTGCATGTTTTTGTCTGTGTGAGGGTATTGGATCTCCTGGAACTGGAGTCGCAGACAGTTGTGAGCTGTCACATGGATGCTGGGACTTGAACCTGGGTCCTCCGGAAGAGCAGACAGTCTTCTTAACCACTGAACCATCTCTCTGGCCTGCTTGTTTTTTGAGATAGAACCTTCCTAATGTAGCTCAGCTAGTCTGGAATGCACTGTAGTCCAGGCTTGCCGCCTATTTGCGGCAGCCGTCCAGCGTCAGCATCGCGAGTGCTGTGATTGATTCGAGGTGTGCTCTATCATACCCAGCTGCTGTGGATGGAAATGTTTAAAGGATTTTAACCAGCAGCAGGGCCTAAGGAAAGCATTTCAGGCTGAGAACAGCCCTCATTCACCCCCCCCCTTTCATAGTTGCATTACTATCCCTGAAGTTCAAACTAACCAACCCTTTCTTCTTTTTCTTTTTCTTGTAGGGAGGCTGGGACTAGGCACCAGGGAGTCCCATAGCTGCCCCCAGCAGGTGCCTGTGCCCCTAGGACAGGAAGCTCAGAGAGTTGTTTGTGGTATTGACTCTTCCATGATCCTCACCTTGTCTGGCAAGGTCTTGGCCTGTGGAAGTAACAGGTAAGTAGAGGCATCAAAGTGATAGGCCTGCCTTCCTACAATACTTGGCTTCAAAGTGTTTCATTCCTTATTGTCTCCCTCCTTCAAGGGATCAGAACTAAAGAGGGATGAAACTATTTGTTTCAACTCAGGGTAGGATCTATTTCTGGATGGGACAGGTCCTAGCAATCCCCCCCCCCCCCCCCCCCCCCCCCCCCCCCCCCCCCCCCCCCCCCCCCCCCCCCCCCCGCAGACTCATGGGCAAAACCTCTAGATTCTGGCTCCATCTTTAGGTTCAACAAGCTAGGCTTGGACCACCTCTCCCTGGAGGAGGAGCCTCTTCCCCACCAGCAGGTGGAGGAGGCCCTGAGCTTCACACCCCTGGGCTCTGCACCTCTGGACCGGGAGCCCCTAATGTGCGTGGACCTGGGCACTGCTCATTCGGCTGCGGTGACTGGTGAGTGGGACCCAGGCACTGAAGACCGAAGGGGGATTCGCCTGCCCCCCCCCCCCAGACTTCTGTTCAAGTGCTCTTTATTTTCTTCTTGTCCCACAGTCTCCGGTGACTGCTATACTTTTGGCAGCAATCAGCATGGGCAATTGGGCACCAGTTCTCGCCGCATCAGCAGGGCGCCCTGTCGGGTCCAAGGCCTAGAGGGCATCAAGATGGTGATGGTGGCCTGTGGGGATGCCTTCACTGTAGCCATTGGGGCAGGTGAGGGTGCACAGGGTAAGGGTGGACAAGGCAGGATGTGCTGGGTTATGTTCAGTTCCTTCCCTCTGGAGACGTTTTTTACTGTCCAGTGTTTTGCCGCTTGCTTAGACTGTACCCACTCTTTTGAATTCTTGGCAGAGGGGGAAGTGTATTCTTGGGGCAAAGGAGCCCGCGGTCGACTGGGAAGGAGGGATGAGGATGCTGGACTCCCTAAGCCAGTGCAGCTGGATGAGACTCATCCTTATGTCGTGACTTCAGTGTCCTGCTGCCATGGGAACACTCTCCTGGCTGTTAGATGTGAGTCGTGTGTGTGTGTGTGTGTGTGTGTGTGTGTGTGTGTCCGTCCGCATGACCATGGGGGGCTGACCCAGCTCTCCTCCACTCCCTACCCCATCTTTAGTAATCACAACTCAAATTTCCCAGAGCAGTCTTCTGCCCCCAGAAAAGTGAAAGCAGAACCAGTGGGGACTAGGAAAGGGATGTGTAAAACACCAAGTTTCCAGCCCGGGGAGCAGGAGCTGCCTGGAGTGCTCTCCAGGCCTCACTTGAATTATTTCTTCTAATCTGTCCTGGATCCAGTTGATATTATATGTCCACTTCTGGCCTGGCAGGAGGGTTTGGGCTCCAGGGCTCAGTGAGATCAAAGATGGGTGATGATTGCTGTAGGCACTGCCTCCAGCAAGGCTGCAGGAGCTTCTCTTTGATACTCTCCAGCGGTTGCAGAGGAGCCCGTTCCCCCCTGAGGCAACAGGATTATTGAGAGACCACCTCTGAGTGTTCTGAAAAATGCAGGTGTCTGAGAAGACTGCTGCGGCCTGGATGGTGTCACCAGTGAGGTGGAAAGGCCACCGAAGGCCACTTTGCTCCGCCAAGCCTCTGCCCCCAAACTCCTTATCTTTTACGCAGTGTCTCCAGGCTGGCAGGAATTAACAGCAGGACGGTCTTCAAATACTTTGCTAAAAAAATCACACACACACACACACACACACACACACACACGCACGCACGCACGCACGCGCACGCCTGCCTGGTTAGGAAGAAGTCTCTGGCGGTGTCCTGATGCCATGCTTTGGACTAGGGCAAGCCAGGGCCTGTTTGGACTGGCCGTTAGGCTACCTAAAATTTGCTTAGCTTGAGGTCGGAGGGGGTCCCCTTTTCTCTTTCCTGGGGCAAAGGTTTGCTCAACTTCTGAGAGGGCCCCCCCCTCCCCCCAAGAAGGGAATGCTGGAGTTGTTGAGTGGTTGCCAAGGGGATCCTGCTGAAGGTTGTCCCTCACCCCAGGTCATTTCCCAGACCTAGACTGGGGAAAAGGTAGCAGGGCCAGACCCGACCAGTTTCTTAAAGGTTTGAAAATAGCGCCAATAAAAATATCAAATGCCTGCTTGGCATATGGTCTTTTCTGGGGTGGAGGTGGCCTCCAGACACCCCAAGACTGGGCTGGGTCCGACTGTGGTTGTAGGGCAGCGGCCAGGAGGAATGTGGGCGCAGTCAGAGCTGGAGGCGGGGGCCAAGGTTCCGCTGGCCCAGCGCCCAGCCCAGTTTCCTTGCTCCAGCCGGGTTTTCTCGGATCCTGTTGCCAGGCTTCGCTGCCTAGCACCTGGAAGCTAGAGCCACAGGTCCCTGGGCGGTGCGTGGTGCAGGAGACCTTAAGGTGGCCTCTAGAGTCAAGTGTTATGGTGCGACCCGACAGGCACCATCACAGCGCAAGGGGCCTCCACTTCTGGAAGAATCTCAGCCACGCTCTCAGTTCCAACGGGAAAGAGAAGCTCCAGCTTCCGGGGGTGGGCGAGGCAGATTTAACTTTTGAAGCCTGGCAGAGTCCTGAGAGCGACCGCATTCTGTGGGGTTGTGGAGTGGGCGGGGCGCGAGGGCGGGCTCTAGGACCGTGGGGACGCGGCTCCGCCCCCTCTTCCGGCGGGCGGGGTTGCGGACCCGGGCCGCTCGCGGCCGCCAGTCGGCACCGCCCGCAGCCGGGGGAACGCGGCCGGAGCGAGGCGCGGGCTGTGGGGCCGCCGCGTGCCCGGCCCCGCTCGCCCGTGCCCGCCGCCAGCCCGCCATGCCCGGCTTCGACTACAAGTTCCTGGAGAAGCCCAAGCGGCGGCTGCTGTGCCCACTGTGCGGGAAGCCCATGCGCGAACCTGTGCAGGTGTCTACTTGCGGCCACCGCTTCTGCGACACCTGCCTGCAGGAGTTCCTCAGGTGCGAGCCCGGGGGGCGGTGGGCCTCGGTGCAGGGGGCGAGGGCACGGACCGGAGACACGTCGGGCCTTTGTCTGCGCGGCCGCCCGGTGACCTCAGGAGCGCCCACCATGATGTCAAGGGGCGGCAGTGACGTCAGGGCTCTGGGGAGGACCCCACGCACCCAGGCGTAAGGTCGCCCGGGTCCTACCTGCCCAGCTCCAGGTGGGAAAGACGCCCTTCCCGACCCGTGGCCGGCCCTTCCCCCCCCCCCCCCCCACCTGAGCCCGGGCGGCCGCAGCCTTGAACTTTGAATCCTTTTGGGAAGGGAAGGACAAAGCCTCTCCCGCGCCTGCCAGCCTGGGGAGTTTTCACCCGTCCCTCCTCTTACTCTCTCTGACGCTGAGAAAGCGGCCGCTATTGTTCTCCCATTTCTCGGAGACGGAAAGAAAGGCTGCCATTTGCCCAGGGTCACACGGTTGAGGTCTTAGCTGGGAATCCAGCCCGGGCTGTGTGTGGTCACTCAGCAGAGGTTGGCCTGTGACCTGCAGCCCTCCCCGCCTCTCAACTGGAAGCCCTCCTTGGGGTCTTGAGTATGACGGATGATCGGGCACACTGGCGAAAGGGGACTTGTTCCCGGGTTGGTACAGCATGTCTCTTGCTCTCTCAGGACCCTTGCCGCCTCTGGCAGCCGTCACAATTCTGGGAACCCTGTGCGGACTTGAGTCTCCTGCCGCTGAGGGCTGCGGCGTGGGAGGGGAGATCGGGGAAGCCTCGACGCCTGGAGAGGTGCCGCGGTCCGAGGGGGACTGGCAGGGACTGGTGTGGGACTTGTGCCTCAGTGCCCCATCCCGCTGCCCTCCGAAGATCCTGGCTGGCGGAAATCTCAGCAGGCTCTTTGTTTTTTGTTCCTAGCAGCCGCGGGCTCCTGCTCGCACATATGCTCCTGCTCAAGCTGCTGTGCTACCCCCTCCTCCCTTCTCCCCCTCCCTCCTCCCTGCAATGTACACACTTAACTCCTCTACAGACACACGGGCCCATTGTCTCCTCAGCTCCCTTCCTGGCCCTCTGGTTTCCAGATGAGGCCAGCTGAGCCAGCCCCCTCCTCCAGCTGACCCACCCTTATTGCCTCGGGGAAGGAGCCAGGAGGGGCTGTCAGGCTCACTTCCCTCCTCCTTCACCTCCTTCTCAGTCCCCTCGAGGCTGATTCTGCCCCTCCTCCTCCCGGAAATCCCCTCTTCCTCTCCCACTGCCCCCTCCCCCCATCCTGTCTTCTCCCCTGGGCTTGGGCCTGCACTGCTCAGCCTGGAGCAGCCTCTGCCTTCTCCCCTCCCCCATAGATCGAGTGTTTCGTGGCCACTGGAGGTGGTTGAGCAGGCTCTACCCCCCCCCCATCACCCCTATCCTACAAGTTAGGTTGTCCATAGCCTTGGCCAAACCTTTGTCCTGGCTGGGCCCCAAGCTTCGGGATAAGCCTCTGCCTGAAGCCTAGGGACTCGCCTTAGTCCCCTTGTCTCCAAAATCACTGGGTCAGCACATTCCTGAAGCAGCCAAGTGGACCCCCTCCCCCTTGGTCCACTCTTCTTTCCCCACTCCTGCTGAAGCCAGAAAGGCTGCTAGCCCTGTAGTTGTAGGCATACCTGTTTGGTGCCTGAGCATCCAGGGCATGGCCAGTAGTGGTGGGGCCAAGAGAAGGTGCTAGGGGGTGGACTGGGCACCTGGGGTATGGACTGCCCAGGCTCTGGAAAGTGCTTTCACAACAGGGCTGCCAGGTAGCCTCAGCTTCCGCCTTGAGGCCTGCCTGCCTGCCTCCCGCCTACCTGACTCAGATCTGCCAGGAATGCCATGCCTAGGGGCCTCTGCCTTGCTCTGGGAGCCCTTGTCTTGCCTGGGCTGTGACAGTCCGTGTGTGACAGGTCTTGTTGGGGTCAGCTAGGGCATACTGGCAGGAAGAAGCATGTTACCAGGTTCTGGGTATTAATATCTGGGTGGAGACTGGGGGGAAGGGGACAGGATAGCTGGCACAGGTTGGGGGTCACCAGGTTTTAGAAGCCTTGCCTGTCCTTAGAGCCTGTCTGAACTGTATAGTTGCTACTGACAGACGTCCCCAGGTGCTGCTTCGCTAGGGAGCCTGGGGTTTTTTCCTTGTTTTTTCCTTCTCTGAGCAGGGACTCTAGCCCTTAGGTGATGAAGGCAGGTGGGATGTGAGGGCTGGTGTGAGTTAACTAGGACCAAAGGCCTCACTTTCCTCACTTTAGGAGCACACCCTCAGAGAGGAGATGGGTGGTAGAGTGGCCTCAAGATGACCTTTGCCCTTGTTCTAGGCCTGGCACAGTCATGGAGGCTGGGTAGCCCTGGCATTTATCCAAGCCCATCCTTGTACACCCTCCCATCAGCTTTCAGAATGGCAGTGAAAACCATTTTGGGGGAAGGGGGTGGCAGGCTGCCTGTTTCTTTCAAGTCCAGCTGCTGTCACGGGGGAGGGGGGATGCCAGCTGCCACCTGTTGGGTGAGTGCTGCCTGAGGCAGCTGTGTCTGTCCGCACTGGAAGTAGAATAGCCTTTGTGGGTAGTCCAGCGCCCTTGAAAAGCGGGTCCTTCTGACCTCTGCTTTCCGCTTTGTCTTAGCTGTGGCTAGCTAGGAAGGGGCCTGGCAAGGGAGGGTGGGGACCCTGATGGAGGGAGTGAGGCCTAGGGCTTGAGGAACATTGATTGACCCTCCCTGCCTTCTCCCCTTTCAGTGAAGGAGTCTTCAAATGCCCTGAGGACCAGCTTCCTCTGGACTATGCCAAGGTGAGTCCACACTGCGAGGTTGGAAGTCTGGGTACATAGTTACATAGACTGTTGCCCTTGGTGGAGGCTGGAGTGTTGGCAGCCAGCAGGCACAGGGCCAGTGTCAACCCCAAGTCTCAGGATCTCGTGCCCCCACAAAGGTAGCCTGTTCTCTCCCACCAGGCCAGTTTGCAAACGAAGGCTGTGTTTTGCCCTGGGGGGCAGGCACAATGCCCAGCCTGTAGGGGTGCACAGAGCTGCTCTGTGCCCGTAAAAAATGCTCCCTCTTCCTGTGGCAAGTTAGACCTGTGGCTGGGGGCCAGGACCCCTCCACTCAGAGGAAGGAAGCGGAGGAGGGGGGTGGTGTGCCTGAGCAGGCTAATGTGATAGGGTGCCCCCCAAGAGAGCGTGTTCCTGTGCAGGCATGTTGGGGACCCTGGGTTCCAAGTCCGAGTAGATACCACCTCCTGTGTCCCTCATCCTTTGCTAAAGAGCTTATTACTGGCTGATAGACCCAACCAGCTCAGTTGAAAGTTGGGGTGAATGTGACTACTGCATGCTCTGATCATCGCTGATCCCCCTGCCCCCTATGCTGTGCCCATAGATCTACCCAGACCCAGAGCTGGAGGTCCAAGTGTTAGGTTTGCCTATCCGCTGCATCCATAGTGAGGAGGGCTGCCGCTGGAGCGGGCCGCTTCGCCACCTCCAGGTGAGACTCTTGGGCTGGGGAGCTGGGACTAGCCCTCACTGGGCCGGTGCTGACTGAGCCTCTCCCATCAGGGCCACTTGAACACTTGCAGCTTCAATGTAGTCCCCTGCCCTAATCGCTGCCCAGCCAAGCTGAGCCGGCGTGATCTGCCTGCCCACTTGCAGCACGACTGCCCTAAGCGCCGCCTCAAGTGTGAATTCTGTGGCTGTGACTTCAGTGGAGAGGCCTACGAGGTAGGTGGGTCCAGGGTGAAGGGAGGGTGAGGCACCTAGGAGCCCAGGAATCCCTTACTTAACTCAGCCCCTGTGCTATTTTTAGAGTCACGAGGGCATGTGCCCCCAGGAGAGTGTATACTGTGAGAACAAGTGTGGTGCCCGCATGATGAGGCGACTGTTGGCCCAGCATGCTACTTCTGAGTGCCCCAAGCGCACCCAGCCTTGTGCCTACTGTACCAAGGAGTTTGTTTTTGACACCATTCAGGTGAGGCCCTTATTGACCTGTGTGCTTTGAGATTGGGAAACAAGAATCCGGTTATTGACCACTGCTTCTGTCTCTGGTCCTAGAGCCATCAGTACCAGTGCCCGCGGTTGCCTGTTCCTTGCCCGAACCAGTGTGGCGTGGGCACCGTGGCTCGGGAGGACCTGCCCAGCCACCTGAAGGATAGCTGCAGTACTGCATTGGTGCTCTGCCCTTTCAAGGAGTCCGGCTGTAAGCACAGGGTGAGATGCCCCTTTCTCGGCCCCCTTTAGCCCTTCAAGTCCTAGACAGAAAACCATTTGCTGGCACAGCTGAGGCCTTGATGGGTCCTGCTGCTTCCCAGCACCCTCTGTCATCGTCCTGTGGAATTGGGTGCCCGCTACCCCTACCTGCTTCTTCTCTCCCCTGGACCTTCCTCTTTTGGTAACTTTTTCCTTCCCCCATGGCCTTGGGTTTTGCCAACAGTGCCCTAAACTGGCAATGGCACGTCACGTGGAGGAGAGTGTAAAGCCGCATCTGGCTATGATGTGTGCCCTGGTGAGCCGGCAGCGGCAAGAGCTGCAGGAGCTGCGAAGAGAGCTGGAGGAGCTGTCCATAGGCAGTGATGGCGTGCTCATCTGGAAGATCGGCAGCTATGGGCGCCGTCTCCAAGAGGCCAAGGCCAAGCCTAACCTGGAGTGCTTCAGCCCAGCCTTTTACACACATAAGTACGGTTACAAGCTGCAGGTGTCTGCGTTCCTCAACGGCAACGGCAGCGGTGAGGGCACGCATCTCTCCATCTATATTCGTGTGTTACCAGGCGCCTTTGACAATCTCCTTGAGTGGCCCTTTGCCCGTCGGGTCACCTTCTCCCTGTTGGATCAGAGCGACCCGGGTCTGGCAAAGCCACAGCATGTCACTGAGACCTTCCACCCTGATCCAAACTGGAAGAACTTCCAAAAGCCCGGCACTTGGCGAGGCTCCCTGGATGAGAGTTCTCTGGGCTTTGGCTACCCTAAATTCATCTCCCACCAGGACATCCGAAAGCGAAATTATGTGCGGGATGATGCGGTCTTCATCCGTGCCTCTGTCGAACTGCCCCGGAAGATCCTCAGCTGAGAGTACAGCCTTCTGGGTCTAAGCAGGAAGGGGGGTGGGACAGGATCTCAGCCACTGGCGGACATGGGAGAGGGGGCCGGACCCCCTCTCGGCTTCTTTTGCCTAGGTTGTTAGCCCACCACTTTGTCCCCACCACCACTACCACCGCCACCCTTACCCCTCAGGTGCCTCCAATTGGTGCTTCAGCCCTGGCCCCTGGGGGGAGCAGGTCTGGGGTTATCAAGGGCTGGAAACAAGTGATCCCAGGGCCTGTCTCCCCTCCTGGGCAGGGCAGACATGCCTTGGTGCCAGCCACATTCTACCTGGACTGAGGGGCCTGCTCAGGTGCTATGTCCCAAGAGCCATAGTGGGGGTGGGGGGGTATTGGAAAAGGGAGGGGTAGTTATAAGAATCTGCCTTGAGATGAATTTCTCTTTCCGCTTACCCAATGCCGCCCTCTCTGGTTATTTATTTCTTCAGTGCTAGGAGGGCACAGCAGGGGAACTCTGATTTTTAATAAATCCTGGATTGTATTTATTAACTTGATTCCAGCCTGTCTCCTCCCAGTTGGCTAGGGTTCTGGGAGGCTGGGCTCCACATAAGGAAGGGGTAACTGCTGCTCTGTTTGCAGCTGGACCTCTGGTGGACAACATGGGAATTGGCAGCGAGCGTTCTGTGGGCATGCCACCTGCAGCTGCCCTCTGGTGGTTCAATGGGTGGATGCAGGGACGGCTTCTCCTAAAGCTGGCGTTTCTAGTCACTACCTCACCAAAGACAAGCGTTCTGCATAGGCAGGTGTTGTCTTTCCCAGTATTCACCATGTGTATACACACGTGCAGGCCAAAGGTCCATGTTCAGTGTCTTACTCAGTTACTTGCCACCTCTTTGAGTCAGGATCAAAAGCCCCAGCACTCTGATTCCACAAGACTAGTTGGCCAATGAGCTCCAAAGATCTTGACTGACCAGCACTAGGGTGTTACAGGTGTGAGTAGTTGTGTCCAGTTCTTTTACATAGGTGCTGGAAATACAAACTCAAGTTCTTGTATTTGTGTAAGTACTTCCACCAAGGAGACCCATCTTTTTGTTTTTTTGTTCGAAACCAGGTTTATCTGTGTAGTCCTAGCTGTCCTGGAACTTCCCTATAGATGAGACCCATCTGCCTCTGCCTTCCAAGTGCTGGGATTAAAGGCACACACCAATACTGCCTGGATTTCTGGGGCCTTTCTTGTGCTTGAGAGTCAAGTGAAACAGCTTTTATCATGAGAATAAATGGGCCTTCATGAAGAGTTAATGTGGCTGCATGTGCCCGACATTAAGAACTTAATGTTAGTCTACTCCAGGAGCAACAAGGGCCTTCGAGATGGACCAAGCACTTGAATTTTACCTGTAATCTCATTTGCTTTTTGTACAGTTTGGAATGGTTGCTGCCAACTATATACATTTCACTGGTCAACTAAGAGCAAAAGCCAAATTGACTCCTTCAGCTAGTCTTGGGGTAGGGTCTGGGATTCTATGTCCATCTGCCCCCCCCCCCAACTACTCAATTACATGTCCACTGCCTGGATTCATGACTAGGGGCATACAGCTCCAATCTGGGCATGTTTTTGCTGAATTACTTGGGTTATCTGCCCTTACTGGTAAAATAAATTTTGCAACTACTGGTTTTGGAATCTGATCATAACAGGAGCCAATGAAGAGCCTTACTCTTAGGGCCTAGACAGGAGGGTAAGGCTGTTCTGCAGAGGGAAGCCAAGAGAGAAAACAGGAGGGCTGGCTAGCTCCCCTCTAGGCTAGTATTTTCACTAAGCCAGGTCCCAGAGGTCCCTCATGACACCTTGCTAGACACAGCATGGAAACTAGAGAGAACCTTGGGCTTCAGCAGAGACACGGCCAAAGTACTGTCCCAGCATTTCAGAAACGTTTTAAGACAACTAACTGTATGACAGAAAGCTGTCATGGGGTTCAGACCAGGGTCTACACCAGGGCGTGAAGTGGACGCCCTGAGCACTAGCTTACCTTGATAGGTCTGACAGTGGGCAGCCTGGCTTTCTTTGCAGAACATTTGCCTGAAGGCAAACCACGAGAAAGGTACTCCGAAGTCCATGTGTTTTCACACCTGCTGATTAGCTTTCCCTGATCCCCACACCAAATCAAACTGTAGGCAAAGCCAAACGGTAAGAACCAAGCAGGTAAGTGCAACCTCCCCATCCCCATAAAAGAATTCTGTCTATGGAGCAATGTGAAAGAGGGTGAGGCGCTTCCTTGTTTAGATTACAGCAGAACTCCCTCTCACCTCTGTCAGAAGAAATAAATGGGAGGTTTATAATTTGGTGGAGACTGATGCCCACCTCTTAGGACCAACAGCCCTTGGAGTGGAAGTACCGCAGGGCTCTATGGGCCTCCACTGAGGCAGCAACCTCCGGCTGGGCCCCACTGAGGGCTTGACTAAACTGTCTGTATGTACGGGTATAACCTAAGGACGGATTCAGTGTGGGATGATCAACTGGGGAGCGTTTCTGAGGGATGAATAGGATATTGCCACCACCACAGAAACAAACTATTCCCCCTTTACTCAGGGGAACGTCACAGGCTGTCCTCAAGACAAAAACCACCTCAGGCATTCACCACATTAAAATAGGACAAGGTCAAGAGGAGGTTTTCTGTTTTACTGGTTTATAATTGAAAAAGAAAAATGCACCACACCCATAACCACCACAGGTGGGGTGAGCGGTGGGGAACAAGTGCTACAGTGTGAGCGGAAAGGGGACCCAGGTACTCCCTTCGGGTGGCACGGAGTGGAGGTGAGGCCCTGGCCTGGACCCTTATTGCTGGCTGGCTGGGGGGGGGGGGGGAATCAGGTCGAACTAGGAAACACCTTACATCAAAGCTGGGGCAGTAGTTCAGAGGGAAAGGGAACCACAATGTTTTCCATGCAGACTAGAGGTGGGAGTGAGGTGTGAGAGCCCCCAAGTTAGTGTCCGGTCAGTTTCCTCCGGTGGCAGCGCACTCGGGAGAATCTGGGGAGGGGGGGTTTACAAGAATATCGGAGCGGAGGTTATGCACGACATCACAGGAGATATTGGAACTCTTTAAATATGACACAGAAAATCTGCTGATGGAGGTGCCCTGGGTGAGGAGGCTGCACCAGAGGTTTGGGGGCTGGGGGACAGGGCAATAATACCAGTGTTCACAGACGGCAGGGAAACAATAAATTAGGACTTCATGTTGCTATCATTTGGCATAACACACTCAGGCATTGTTTTTTCCTTTTTTTTTTTTCTTTTTCCTTCTTTTAAATATAAGGCAACTTGCCAACACATAATTTAAAAGCTGAGCTTCGGTCACATTGCTTCAGATCACTACAGAATTTCTGGCTAAGGAACAGTGAGAATGAACCCAAGGCCTTCAGCTCACATTCCCCAAAGACAAGAGGAAAGACAAGGGCTTGTTGTTATTTTTAAAGCCCACTGTGCAACAGAAGACAGGTGCAAAACTTTTACAACAAAACAAGCTAAAGTTACAGAGAAGTGGTGAATTTCTAGACAGCTAATTGTCACTTGGGAATGAGACACACTGGTCCTGGAACAGATGGGAGCTGCTCTAAGAACGGGCAAGGGGCAAGAGGGGCTGTTTCCAATGTAAGCCCCTCTGCAGCGCTCAGAACCATGCTCATTTGGTAGAGGAAGAATTCAACGAGCTTAAGGCTTTGTGTTTTTCTTTTTGTTCTTCATTAAACTGAAGGGCTGCAAAATGTAAGGGTGGGTGTACCTGTGGGGCCACGCATACAAAATGCTCCTCAAACCACATTCATACAGAAACATGACATTTAAAACTTACAGTGTGGACCATAATTCTTAGCCAGTGTAGAGAACCACATGCAGTTTAACTTCTTTTTTAAATATATTTTTTTTTGGTGATTTTAATTCCAAACTCTAATGTGATCATCCTTTACCTATATCTAATTCTTCAAGTAAGGTAGTTTTTGTTTTGCTTTTTTTTTCCCCTTAAGGGGGAAGGGAGGCAGGGATGAGGACAGAAGTTGAGTTTGGAGAGAGCGACAGGTCACAGGTCGTCTTGGGAATGCCAGGTGGCCACTGCATTTCTCTGGAAAGGAAGTCAAAAATTAAGATGCCAACGCCAAGGTTTTCTGAGTCTCAAGGCTTCAGCAAGGCCAAGTACAGTGACTTGGGAGCAGCGTAAATGCAGAACCAAGCCTCGAGGAATGGAAGCAGCTGGGGAAGATGGAAGCTGGGTGTATTTTCATTTGACAGCTTTATGGGAGTAAATAATTAGATTCCAGAGCACTCAGAACGTCTGGCTTCTTAGTCCTAGACAGAGAAGCCTAACTTAAGGCTCTAGGCCACTTTCCTCAGCCATACCTCAGTCTCAGCAAAAGATGGCAAGAGCAACAAGTGGTCAAGGTGGAGACTGATTGACAGGCAGGTGCTGAGACAGAGTTAGCTTCTAAAGAAAACCAGGAGTAGTAGCTCGTGGGAGGAGAAAGGACCTTCTTCTGCCCCCAAAGGGACCCTGCCAAGTTCCCTTCCTTAGATACCTAAGGATGATCACACTGGAGCAGTGAAACTTTGAAACTATCCAGTTACTTCAAAGTAAGACTAAGCCTAGAAGGGTGCTGTATGGCGTGTTGCCTGAGGAGGGATCACGGCTCCCTATCTATACCCTGGGTGCTGAATATGAAGACTTCGACTATCTGTGGGATCGGGGGCTCGGGTGCCAGGGGCTCGGTGGGCCTTGCTCAACATGGCCAGGCTCTGTTCTCGGAAGCAGGCCTGCTGGAAATCCCCACTCAGGTAATCCACCGTTTGCATCAAGCTGTTCTGGCTTGCCACTGGCCCACCCCCAGTTCCCGCTCGGTAGTGGGCCCCAGGAGCTGCTGCACAGTCGAGGGGTGCACCTGTGGGCTGCCCAGCATGGAACGGCATGGCGAGGTCCTGAGACCCCGAGCTGTCGCTATTGGGAGTTGGTAGGATGTTGTTCCACAGGGGTTGGAAGTAGTGACCATTGGGATAGGCCAGTGGGGCCGGTAGGCCGTTGACAGGTGGGGATGGGGTCGGCTTCTCCAGGGAAGGCTTCAGATGGAAGGACTGCGCCAGGCAGAGTTCCTGCGGGTAGGCAGGGGCCTTGCCCACAAAACCTGGCCCTGCCAACTCGCGTCCTGCTGTATGTTTGCCTGTCAGGCCAGGGGCTGGTGTCCCACCAGCCTCGCTGCACATTTGCTGTAGATGGGCCAGCTGGTGCTGGTTCCAGGTAACTGGCTTGAGGTCGCTAGAGTAGCCAGTAGGGGCTCGAGAGATGCCTGTGGGCAGGTTGACAGGACCTGCAGCAGGCAGCACGGCTGTGGCCGCGTGGGTGTGCTCCATGGGATTGACCACACATGAAGGCATTGGTGTGGGGACGCTGTGGGTCGACACCCGGGTGCTTGCATTGATGAGCAGACTGCGACTAATGGGGCTGGGGTTGGCGATCTGGCCCTCACACACTGAGGTAGTGCTGATGCCTGCCCTCGTCTGGCAAAACTGGTTGATCTGGTGCACGATGCTGCTCAGGTCCGGGGGCTGGCTGTGTTGCAGGGTGGCCGCCATTGAAAGGGGGATAGTTGAGGTAGACACGGTCACATTTGGGGGTGCATCTGAGTCTGGCATCTTCCGGCCTCCATGCAGCAAGGGGTTAGGGGGATGCTGGAGACCCTGGTGAGTCAGGGCCTGCGGGTGGACCAAGCCCTGGGTTTGGGCTATTGGCTGAGGGTGGCCCAGGCCCTGAGGCTGCTGGAGGCTCTGAGGGTGAGACAGTGCCTGTGGTGGTGGTATACCCTGAGGGTGTTGCAGTGTCTGGGGAGGGGCATGGGCCAGGGTCTGTGCATGCTGCAGGGCCTGCTGGCGGGCCAGAGCCTGGGGGTGGGCTAAAGTGCTGGGTGCCACAGTAGCATAGGGTGCCACTGGGGGGTTCATGATGGCCTCAGGGAGGAACCGGGCTCGGGTGCCGTCAAAGTCCTTGAGTATGCTTTTGGCTGGCACTTTGACAATGGCAAGCAGGCCTGCCTTGGTGGCAGCCTGAGTCGGGTAGGGGCTGTAGCGCTGGGCTGATGTGTCGAGGCCGTTCACAGTACGACGAACGTGTTTCCGCTGAGGAACCTTCACACTGTTGGGGAAGATTTTTATAGTCAGTGGGTTGTTTGCGACCTTCTTAGCATACGCGTCCAATTCGGCTGGGGTAGGATAGTGAGCAGTTCTCATTTTCTGTGTAGTGTCCCCTAGAGAGAGGGAGAGAGAGAGAGAGAGAGAGAGAGGGAAGGAGAGCAGAGAGGAGGGGCTCATCAGTCCAAGCCAACCAGCCTTTCTAGAGCCTGCTGAAGCCGTCTGTAGCCTTCACTCGAGGTCAGTCACAGTCCCCAGAGTCTCGGCACAGCTGAAACTCACTGGGTGTGTACAGTAACCAGGCACTAGGGGACAGGCTGTCTAAATGACCCTCACTACAACCACAGGAGGCATGTGTACTGTGAGCCTGTTTTATGGATCTCTAAAGATCAGGATGGCAAAGCAACTTTCCAGGACTCCAGCTTGGAGATCCAGAGCCCATTCAGCCAGTTCTCACAGACATCACCAGAGCTCTTCAGTACGTGGGGCTCCGTTCCTACCCGCCATCATGGCGCTGCCTGTCAGCGCCCTCCTCAGTGAGTCATGACACTGGTAAAGGTCCTTCAGTCTGCAGTGGCCAGCGGAGCAGCTGGGGTGCCATGCCCATGGGTGGGCAGGCCCATCTGGCACAGAGAACAAGACACTTTTTCAGGAGAAGACGAGGAAGCTGCCAATGTCTCCCACTCACAAGCTCACTTCTGTTTACAGTGTATTTGGTGCCTGACTGGTTGGAGATCAAAAGGCTGTATTTATTTGCCTGTGTGGAGGGAGGGTGACAACAAGTGACAGCAGCAGGGAGGGGCTGAGAATAAAGGATTCAGACCATCTCTACGTCTATGGGACTCAGTCTGAGCTGGCCTTCCTGTGGAGACTGCAGGAATATCCACTCACTGTGCCCCATTAATGGCAACACTCTCCTTGTTCTCATATCCGGGGCTTCCCATCGAGGGGCTCCAGCGGATGCCGGGTTTCCAATCCAGAAAGAAAAATTTCCCACGACAAGAGCTCTTTAAGTATGCCAGACTCCCTCCCTACAAGGGATCATTGCTGTTTTCTTCTCTAAGAGAAGGGGTCTACCCTAAGCATACACAAAAAGTACATCATTAACACTTGCTGAATGAGTAAGTATACACACTGCCCGAAGCAGAAGGAAAATGGCTTGGCACAGAGCCTGGGCTCAGCTGGCTGACTCTCCCCTGCTTCCTCCCTTGGCAGAAAGCAGCCAGGAAAGACCAAGGACTAATCTATTAAGTGCCCAGCTGGTAGCTTTGGTTGGCCTTGGCCCAAAGGAGACTCCATTCAAAGTCATGTCGCTGGGCATCAAATGGAGCAGAAGCAGACTTAGAGGAGCATGTTGGAAGAACTGGGTAGAAACAGCTCTTCTCTGAAGCAGGGAAAGAAAAAGTTCAAGTATAGGAGAAATGAATATGTGGTCTCATGCTCATAACAGCAGCACAGGGATGGAGATATAGCCAGTCCCGCCTGTGTCCCCATCTTATCAGCCTCTACTACTGTCAGCGCACCAACATTATTAGCCCTAGAACTCTTAGAAGAAACACCAGTGTCCCGGAAACACTGCAGACAACACAGCTTCAGAAGCACTCAATCATGCACCTGGCTATTGTTGAAGTTAGCAGCAGCAGCACAGGAGCACGGCTACATCAGCCCTGGCAGTGCCCTGAAGAACCCCCTTGTCCTGAAGGATCTTTACTAAGGACTCCTGGGCTTCACCAGAGGAGAATTTCAGGAATAGTGAGTATGAAGCAGAGTTAGCAGGTTCATGAAAAGATTACAATATAGATTTTAAGCATAAGGGTTGGGGAGGAGGAAGGCTTCCAGGAAAGATAAGAAATAGCTGAGCATAAGAATGGACAAGTCACCCCAATGTATATTTATGATGGTAAGTCACATTATTTACAGAGTGTAATTTACTATAAGATTTAAAGGTTGGAGAACTCTGCCAGGCATGGTGGCACATGCCTTTAATCCAAGCACTCAGGAGGCAGAGGTAGGCAGACCTGAGTTCGAGGCCAGCCTGGTGTAGAATGAGTTCCAGGTCAGCTAGGGCTACAGAGAAAACCTGACTTGGAAACCTCCCCAACACCATTGCTAAAAGAAAACAGAAGAAAAAGAAGAAAGGGTCCCAGGTTCAAGCTGGCTGAGCTGTGGTGGTTCACACACACAGAGTGTGTGCAATTACCAGTTGGAGACAGAAGCAGAAGTCTGGCCTTGAGTTCCAAGCCAGCCTGGGCTGCAGAGTGAGATCCTGAGTTAAAAAGTAAAAAAAGCACAAACAAACAAAAACACCTTCCCGGCAAGCCTGAGTATTCACCAGGCTGCTACAGACAGTAGCGTTTTGCTGCTGACCCCAGCACAGTGCCTCCCTAGACAGGCGGCACAGCTGGGGAGTGTCAGGACAGTATTACCAAACAACAACTAGGACCTCCCTGAGCAACAGGAGCCAAAAGTGCTGGGCTTTATTTAGTTCAGACAGAACATGTAGACCTGTTTCTCCACCTCTACTTGAGATCCGCGCAGAGGACCTGGTATGAGAAGTGGTTTGCGGACTGAAGTTCTCTGCTCAAAGTGAGCATCACTCCTCAGGGCTTTTCCTAGCATGGCATTCTTCTGATGCTGACCGTGAAGAAAGGTCGAGAGGGAGGGTGCAGATGGGTAACTCCTGCTGGAGAAGATCCCTGAGTGACTAGCACACTGAACAAGAGTGCCCTTACTCCAGAATAACCACCATTCACGCCATACTAGATTGAAGTAAGCATTAAGCTTAGTCCTTAAAAAAATAAAAAAGCCCAACACAGACCTTTTCCTCTTTTTCTGGGTCTCTGATACCTCATGCTGACCTTGAAAGCCTTACCCTTCTGCCTCTACTTCTGATGCCACCACCATCACACCACATTACACTGCTCTTTTGAACCAAGGTCCCACAATGCAGACAGGGCTGTTCCTGACTTCTGATTCCTTTGCCATGGCCTCTCAAATGCTTAGATTTAGAGGCATGGTTTCCTATTTGGTTTTTGGAGATAAGACCTCACTATGTAGTTCTGCTTGGGCTTGAATCCTTGACCTAAATACGGGGTGCCACCATGCTTGGCGTCTTGTGAGCGTGTTCTTATGGTGCCCCTCCCATGTATACAGGCTCACCGGAACCTTACTTCCGGAACAACTTCCTCTAACCACAGATAATACATCTTCGGTTTTATCTAAAAAGAAAAAGCTGTCTTAAATAGCTGGTGCAGCTATAATACAAATACAGGGCAGCATAGAGAACTGGCAATCCGTGGCTACAACAACAGTTTCCACCTAACGTCAAACCATGGCTCTACCATTTAACAACTGAAGACTCAGTGTGGTCCTCATTTGTCAATAGAAATGAAACCTGCTTTACTATGTTACAAAATTACTAATATTAAGAGACTCAAGCAGAAAAAATGTGGTGTGAACATGAATCCTAGCTGTTTATAGTTATTCAAGAAAAGCAGATTAGGCAGAGTCTGCCCAGTCAGAACAAAGGAACTGATCAAGGAAGCAGCAAATGTAGGACCCCCGAACTTCAAGCTGAGTTAAATGTCAGAAAGCAGTTGCCTAATCTAAGGCAGGGAGGGAGTGTGTATGTGTGGTTTGTAAATCCAGTTTCTTCCAGGGAGCTCCTTGGTTTTCCTTTTGTTTTGAGGTGTGGCAGAAATGTGGAACCCACAGGTAGAAGGCCTGGGAGTCTGACAGGAGCAAGTGCTAGCCCAGCAATGGATAGTCATGTGACATGCAAGCGCCATGTGAAAGACAGCAAGGAGCAGGATCCACTGACTCATACTGTACTCTGCACTCTTAGCAGCTCATGAATGGCAGGTCATCCTGGGTTAGAGGAACGCCCTGTCTCTGAAAACTAACAAAAAGAGCAAGAAGAGTCTCCCATGTAGAATTACTGAATAGGACAGAGAGGCCCAGCAGGTAAAGTTCTTACTCTTTGTGCAAGCCAGGCAACCTAATTTAGATTCTAGGAACTCGGGGTGAAAGGAAAGATCAACTCCTGAAAATTATCCTTGAACTTCACAAATGTACCACAAAAACATGCATGGATCTCCACACATACCCATACAAGCACACATACACTTCATACAGAAACACAAGTAGCAGCTGGGTTGTGGTGGCGCATGCCTTTAATCCGAGCACTCAGGAGACAGAGACAAGCGGATCTTCATGAGTTTGAGGCCAGCCTGGTCTACAAAGTATTGAATTCCAGAACAGGCTACAAAGCTGCAGAGAAATCTTGTCTCAAAAAAAAAAATAAAATAAAATAAATAAATAAACTAAAACAAAACAGCACAACACAAAACAAACAAAAACCCCACAAGGTAAAAAAAAAAATTAAAAATATATATGTGGGGACTGAAGAGATGGCTTAAAAGCACTGGTTGCTCTTCCAGAGGACTGAGTTTGGTTCCTAGCACCAATATAGCGACTTACAACATGCGCACGTACCCCCACACCCCCCACACCCTGTAGTCTTCTTATTTGGGAGTCTAGGAAAGAAGGATCACTGCCCAGGCGTTTGAGACCATCCTGGGCAACATGGTGAACAAACTCAACAAAACAAACATATATAAAAAGTGTAATAGAGCACCTAACTCACAGTAGTTGGTGCAGTAACCGAAACAATCAAGGTCTTCCACTAGGGGGCATGCTGATATCTGAAGAAATAAAGTCATTTCAGTATTTGTTCCAGGCCCTCCCAAGGCTCCACATGCAGAATGTAAACTAAAAAATGATATGTTAGGTGCTAGAAAGATGGCTCAGTAGTTAAGGGCACCAGTTGCTCTTCCAGAGGATCCAGGTTCGATTCCCAGCACCCACACGACAGCTGGCAACCTTCTGCTACACTAATTGCTGGGGATCTGATGCCCCCTTCTGGCCTCTGTGATCATCAGGAATGCAAGTGGTACATAATAGACATATGGGACAAAATACCCATAGACATCCAATTTTTAAAAAAGCTAGCATGCTAGCTAGGTATGGTAATGTACACGTGTGATCCCAACACTTGGGGAGGCAGATGCAGGAGAATCGGGAGTCAAGATCATTTGTGGCTACAAAGTTGAAGGATCGCTTGGGATGCTTAAGTAAGACTCTGATTAAAGCTGGGCTGGTGGCACATGCTTTTAATCCCAGCACTTAGGAAGCTGATAAAGGTGGATCTTTGAATTTGAAGCCAGCCTGCTCTACAAAGCAAGTTCCAGGACCATCAGGGCTACAGAGAAACACTGTCTTGAAAAACAAAACAAACAAATCTTTCTTAAAACGAACAGAAACAGGCCAGGCAGTGGTGGCGCACGCCTTTAATCCCAGCCCTCGGGAGGCAGAGGCAGGCGGATCTCTGTGAGTTAGAGGCCAGCCTGGTCTACAAGAGCTAGTTCCAGGACAGGCTCCAAAACCACAGAGAAACCCTGTCTCGAAAAACAAAAACAACAACAACAACAACAAAAACCCAAAACGAACAGAAACAGAAGAACAATCTAACAACAAAAAGGACAACGAGAAGACCTTGATTGTTTTGGTCACTGCACCAACTATTGTGATGAGCCACTGCTGTGTCCTGGTGCTGAGCTAGAAAAGTGAGCAAATGGGCTTAAGGTTAAGGAAAAAAGAGAATTCCAAAAATTACAATTTCTGGGAAAAGATGGGCCAGGAGAAAAATCAAAGTTACAAACAGAATTCCTAAACAGCTGCAGACTCTCAAAGCAAGGGACACCATGGCACACACAATCTTCAGATGTCCAAGAGGACATCCACCTGACTCAAGTATGCTCTTCACCAGACAGACCCCCTTGAAGCTGACATGTCTTAGGTTTGTTTTGGCTTTGAGGCAAAGTCTTGCTCTGTAGCTCAGGATGGTCCTGACTAGCAAAGCCTCCTGCCCCAGTTTGTCAAGCACTGGGATTACAGGGGGCACCCCATTTTGGACAATTCCCCCCTTGGTATCACTAAGCACCCTGTCATTGTATGTTATGTCTCCAAGTGTATTTCCTCTTAGCTGTGTTCTGAGGGTATTTGTTGGGATATCACAGAACACAGATTTATCACCCAGTCATCACTGGAGGTCTATCTGTGTGGTTGAGTACTTCCGGAGCATGCCAGGGACGGAGGGTGGGAGAGAGAAATGCTCCTTGAGGAAGCTCGCACAGCAGGACCGACTTCCAGAGTCAGACAAATTCAGAACCAAGGACGTGAGGTCCAAGTAGGTGTTTATTGTTGCTGATTTCTTTTGGGGAGGAGAGGGGTTGAGACAGGGTTTCTTTGTAGCCCTGGCTGTCCTGGAACTCACTCTGCCTGACTCTGCCTACCAAGTACTGAGAATTACAGGCCTGTACCAACATGCCCGATTTATTTGGTGCTGAGAACAAATACAGGACTTTGTGCAAGCTAAGTAAGCATTCCACCAAACTGAGCTCCACCCTCAGCGCCAACTTAATTTTACTTTTTTGTTCACTTTTCTGAGACTGGGTGGTCCTCACCAGCCTGGAACTTGCTATGTAGAACAGGCTGGCCTTGAACCCAGATATTCGCCTGCTTCTGCCTCCCAAACGGTGGGAATTAAACTTGTGTGCCACCATGCTTCACCTCTTGTTTTATTTTTACACACGGTTCAAGAGCTAAGCTGCCTAGATGTTATTGAACTTGAGATCTTCATGCCCCAGTCTTCCGAGTGGCTGACTTCATACCATGAAGACTGGTTTAACCGCTGGTTACAAACTCACGGTAACTGACTGCTCCACGCCCGCCTGGTGCAGCTTCCGTGTGCTTCTGTAGGAAATGTGACTGAGACAAACTACACTAGGCATGCTGTCTATGGTTGCTTCTGATCTACAATGGAAGAGCTAAGTAGATGACACACAAAGTTCAAAATATTGGCTTCTGACACAGAAGTTTGCTAATGGCTGCCATGAAGAACTTGGGTAGCCGGGCGGTGGTGGCGCACGTCTTTAATCCCAGCACTCGGGAGGCAGAGACAGGCGGATCTCTGTGAGTTCGAGGCCAGCCTGGTCTACAAGAGCTAGTTCCAGGACAGGCTCCAAAGCCACAGAGAAACCCTGTCTCGAAAAAGAAAAAAAAAAAAAAGAACTTGGGTAAACTGCACAGTATTAAAGAAAGCCCCCTTGCCTCACCAGCTGCCCCGTTTCGCTCTAAAAAGGTTTATTCCAAATTCAGGGCTGTTTTTACTTAGACACTATACATGGAAGAGAAAGTCAGAAATTAAGACTATTTCCCTCGACTATCAGAAGTAGGAAGCTGGGGAAAGCCTGAAACAATGCAGTTAAGACAGGAATCTAACAGTTCTCAGAGGTCCAATCTGCGGGACGTAGACTAGTAGACAAACACACCCACAGAAACCAAGGAAGTCAGCTCCTGACCCCTGGGGGTAAAGTTTATTTCTATGAGCAAAAGTCATGCTGGCTCACGGGGCAGAGAGCAAAGCCAAAGAGAGCTGTCTGTTTCCATGGCAGACCATATTCAGAGATCAAGAAATCACCAACAGTGTACACAGTCACTTTAGATACAAAAGTGAGCTGGACAATGAGTTTTCAGTCAGCTGCTCTCAGGGTTCAAAGGGAACATTTCTTTGAAGGGTCCTATGATACACATCCACTGAAGCGCTTGTGGCTTTGCTGTGAGCAGAAGGCTGCCAGTAACAAGTTCATACGCACTGGGAACTGTAGGATCTAAAAGTATCTCGCACTGCTGACAGACAGGGCCTTTGTGCCTGCTGTCCAGCAATGTCAGCTCATGAATATCTTGGAAGTAGCAAAAGTCATGGTCAGTGCATCACAGACGTGATGCTGGGACAGCCCTCATGTAGGACAAAACAGAAGCGCACACCCTTCCGTGGGAATCCAGCCTACTTACATTTCTGAAGTCCAGTGTTCATCTGCGTGTGAGAAAGAAGCTGAAAGGGCAGATCACCTGGCCCGGGTAGACAGGCTAGCATGGCAGACCAGCATCAACACAACATGGGGCAGTGGCTCACACTGTAATGAACAACAAAGAGTAAGGTCATGGGACGTAGGGCAACTTCTTCAAGGAAGGTACAAGGACATCTGATATGGGAGGCAGAGTGCAAAGTGTGGACAAATAAGCAACTTAATTAACAGCATGATGGTTAAAAACTTACCTAGAATTCTGTCTGTAGCAACGGTTCACTCTCAACCATTAACACAGCAAAAGTGATACTGCACTCGGTACATGTGTGAGTGAAGGAATAAAACGGGCGAGAGCTAGCAACGTAAACACACGTCTTTGTAACGCTTCCAAATTCTAAGAGCGCTGGCTTTGCAGGATTAGGCCTGCAGTTTTGGAGACCAGGGCAATGCAGTGCTTCTAGAAGTACAGTGAAGGATTTCAAAGACATTTCACACCTGATTTTTTTTTTTCTTTTTCAAGACAGGGTTTCTCTGTGTGGTCCTGGCTATCCTGGAAATCACTCTGTAGATCAGACTAGCCTTGAACTCAGAGATCTGCCTGTCTCTGTCTCCAAAGCTTTGGGATTAAAGGTTTGCACCACCACCCGTCTTGGGATGGGCTTTTAATGTAGCCAAAGTCTGTGATTCCTTGTTCTCCCAATTCAGTCTCTGAAAAAACTACACCTACACTGCAGACCCTGCAGATGGACTGACTGACTTCCTCACTGTGGAGGTGGAATGCTGCGGATCCAGGGCTGCAATGATGTTGGATTACCTTCAGTCCGCTAATCAGGAAGCTTTGTTGACTTGTTTGTTTGCCTCCCCTAGCGACATTTCCATCAATGCATTTACTCATGACTGTCTTGGTTATGTGACGATAAAGTTTATGAGACTATTTCTACTTGGAACATAATATTCAGGGCAATCTGAATCCCTGTTTATGTTCACCCATACTGGACTCAAAAAAAACAAAAAACAAAAACCAAGCAGCTGTATTTTCTTCTAACACTTTTTCTGTTCACACTCCTGACTTTGTTGACATTGTAGACTGCTACAAATTATGTTTGTGCTGGTGCTGAACACATGGAGTTTGAGAAGTTTGGAAATCTACTTTTAGTGTGTGTGCATGTGTGAGAAGTGTTGGCGCAGGTGGAGGATGGGCTGGTCCAGGCCTCTGTGTGTGTGTGTGTACACAGTTAGAGGCTATTAAAATGCCTATATCCAAAAGGAAAAGAAGGCCTGGACACAAATTTTACCTATTTTTAGGAGGTTTTCCTTACTATTGGTAATGTGAGGGCACACACGTGTCACAAAGCGCACTCTGGAAATGAGAGAACAACCCTGGGCTGCAGTTCTCTTCCACTCCTGACTACTGAGCCCTGGCTCTCAGGTCTGCAAGGCACGAGCTTTCAGTTTCTGTCTGTCATTATACTCTGCCCTGGTAGATGTGCTAGTTTTACACTACGTTGAAAAGTATCATTTGTTTCTGTATTTTAATCTCCACGGATGAGTGTCCTAAAAACATGAGTAGGCCACCACTGCAAGCAGCTACCCATCCACCTTCCATTACAGAACAGGCCTGAATTCTGAACCCGGTCGGGAGTGGTCACTGCAACCTGAGCAGAGCTACACAGAGAAGGAGTGCTTTAAATCACATTCATAATCAAGGGCAGAGCTGTCAGACTGGGTGGGATTTTGCTCATAAATATTTGACTTTGTGCCCAGAGCAAGACACTGAGAAGAAACCAGGAGGATGCTACTAACCACTCAATGAACAACTGGTGCCAGTCTTGTCAGGCACTTCTGAAAACTACAAGAGGAAAGGTTTCAAACTCACTGCATGGGCTAGCACTGCCCTGACACCAGAGCAGGGCAAGAACACCGTAAGGAAACCTCAGGGAGGGCCAGGAAGATGAAAGGCCGAGCAGGTAAAGGCACCTCCTGCTAATCTGAGTTCCATCTCCAGCTACCACATGATGAAGGAGAGAACTGACACTCTGTGCCATGGAAGCACCCACACCGTTCACACAAATGAATGCTTAAAACAAAACAAACCTCCAGGAGACTATCCCTGGTGAACACACACAGAAAAATTCCCTACAAAAATCACCTGCCGCAACCAAGTGGGGTTTATATTAAGGACGGAAAGATGATTCGACATACATAAACCTAAAGACGAACCACATTAATCAAATGAAAGACACACTATCCGCTGACAAAACTCAACATCCTTCTATGATTAGACCCTCCCCACAGATGGGGGCACACGAGCCCTGCACTACACAGGCTGACACAGGAGAATCATGACTTTCAGACTAATCCGAACCACAGAATGTGAACTTGTCTCAAGAACAACACAAAACAATTCAGGTATAGTAGAAACACCTCAAATAAAACAAAGGACACCTATTGAGCTCCTATAATTCCAGCACCACAGAGGTAAAGGCAGGAGGATGCTAAATTCCAAGCTAGCCTGTACTACCTACCGATATTTTAATCTCTGTTGAATAAAAATGAATGTCCCTAAAAAACGTAAATAACCAAGTTACATTGGTTGGAGACAACTAGTACAGGTTTTACAAATATGTTCATTATATCATATAACAAGCTTGAATTCTGAAGGCCAGGTGTGTGTGTGTGTGGCTCTGGAGCACATAAGATTTCTTATGCAATCTAGGAAAATGACCAACTACTGAGATACATCACCAGCCCTTGAAATATATGTTCTACAATAACATAGATACAAAAGAAAACCTTGCAATATTAAAGAAATCTTGGCTTTTAGGGTTCATCTATGTGAGTCGCTTATTGTCAGAACACTGCTACCAGACCATCCAATAAGCATTTACCCTTATGGTTGTGCGTTATTTAGTTGAATGTGGTTTGGTTGATCAATATTCATAATGGTTGAGGAACCCTGTTCCAGGTTCTGGTCAACTACACCCAAATGAGGAACACTGCACATTTCTGATTCTTCAAAGTTATAAATGTCCCATTCGTCAACCAAGACACACAGGGAACTCCAAGAGACAGAGTCACCTCTCCTACCATTATGCTGAGAAAAACTGGGATTAACACTGTAACTGTATTCCCACGAGTAAATACTCACTCAGTGCTTTGTTTCTGGGATTTAATGAGTCATCTCATTCCTCATCTATAAAATGCCAGGTCCTGAAAATGAAGAGATGTCTCGATTCTGTGAACTCTGAGGCAGTATCTATAGGCACTTCTGCTATTGCCTGGCCCTGAAAACTACTTTAAGACTACAGATGGAGTCAGGTGTACCTTTATTCCAGAAATTTTGAGGCAGAGGCAGGTGGATCTTTGAGTTCGAGGCCGGCCTGGTCTACACAACAAGTTCCAGGACAGCCAGGGCTACAAAGAGCGATCCTGTCTTGAAAAACAAAACAAAAAACCAAGGGGGAGGGGTGAAGACTGCACACAGTATACTCTTCTGGTATACACAAAACAAAGCTTATTTATGTCTGAATTAAGTCTGTTGGTTTTCCCCCAGAGAAAGTGAAAAGCAGACACTATGATAAACTTCTTCCTTAAGGTAAGACACAGGCTGGATTCTTATCATCTTCCACAATGTCCTTCGGAAGGTGTCAAACTATGTGGATGAAATATTACTCAAGATTACAATCATGTAGCACTTGGTTTTCAAGGCTCCTAGTCCCCCATGAAAAGCTTCTGGGTAACAGAACAATCACCTCCGGGAGAAACTGAGGCTGGTAGCTTGCCTGTATCTTCACATCTAGGAAAGCACTCTAGCACCTAACTTGGTGCACTACTAAAACTCCCAATGGTCGGCACAAATGATAGAGATAGAAGATTTTTACGTTTTAGAATATTTAGTCTTTTTTGTTCCATTTTTTTTTTCTTTTGGTTTTTCGAGACAGGGTTTCTCTGCGGCTTTGGAGCCTGTCCTGGAACTAGCTCTGTAGACCAACCAGGCTGGTCTTAAACTCACAGAGATCCGCCTGCCTCTGCCTCCCCAGTGCTGGGATCCATTTTGTTTTTGAGAGTCTTACTATCTAGCACTGGCCGGCCAGCCTGGCCTTGAACTCACGGAGATCTGCCTGATTCTGCCTCCACCCACGCACATTTAAGGCATGTGCCCCCAGAGTCCTTTAACTCGGCACTGACTATGGCAAAGCACAACAGATGTCGGGCAGACAAGTTGTTTTATTTGTTTGTTTTTCGAGATAGGGTTTCACTGTGCAGTTTGTCCTGGAACTCGCTCTGTAGACCAGGCTCTCCTCAGACTCAGAGATCCACCTGCCTCTGCCTCCTGAGTGCTGGGATTAAAAATATTAAAGCCACCACTGCTCAGCCAGGCAGGCTATTTCTAAGATTTGTCTTTTTTGTTTTTAAAATTCTGCGTGTGAACGCATAGATATATTCATGTAATACTCATGTAAAGGTGCTACAGAAGGCAGGTGTCAGACCTCCCTAGACCTGAAATTAGAGGCAGTTGTGAGCTACTTGACACAGATGCTCTAACCATTGGGCTATCTCTTCAGTCCCCACACAGCTTTCAAGAAAGCCTGGTGTGGTGCATGCCTATAATTCCTGCACTACAAAGTCAAGGCAGGAGTACTGTTGCAAATTCAAGGCCAGCTTGGCTTATACTCAAGTCGCTACCTTTAAGAAGGAAAAAGGTTCCTCAGTTCAGCTACAGTCTATGTAATTTTACAGACTGCAGTCATAACCTGAATTAAAAAGGGCTTTTACAACCTTAGCAATGGTAGGCTCTGGCAAAGCAGTGTTTGGAGGTCAGCAATGTAAGCTGCACATTTATAGCCTTTTCCTCTTCCTCACAATGGCACACAAGCACAAAAGGCCAGAATTCCACAGGTAACTCCCTTACCAAGGTCACTAATCCAGTCTAGATGTGACTTCCAAGTGTGAAGGGTGACAAAAAGGTCACTCGGAAAGCTTGTTCTATTCTAAGTACACAACTCACAAGGTGTTACTTGGAAACAGCCTAGACGCCATTTTGAGGTTGTGGATAGCCATGTTCTAGGTCCACGGCATCGGCATCCATCATGACACCTGATGGTGCTCCAGCGCACAGGCGTCTTTCTCATCTGTGCTGGAAGTGTCTCATCAAAGCCGGGCAGTGGTGGGAATACCTTTAATCCCAGTACTCAGGAGGCAGAAGCAGGTAGTCACCTAGTTCAAGGCCAGCCTGGTCTAGAGAGTGAGTTCCAGGACAGCCAGGGCTGTGAAACCCTGCCTTGAAAAATAAAAAGCCAGGCAGTGGTGGTGCATGTCTTTAATTCCAGCACGTGGGAGGCAGAGACAGGAGACAGGGAGGAGAGTTTGAGGCCAGCCTGGACTACAGAGTGAGTTCCAGGACAGGCACCAAAGCTACACAGAGAAACCCTGTCTCAAAAAAAAAAAAAAAAAAAAACAAAAAAAAAAACAAAACAGGGAGCTGGAGAGATGGCTCAGAGGTTAAGAACACTGGCTGCTCTTCCAAAGGTCCTGAGTCCAATTCCCAGCAACCACATGGTGGCTCACAACCATCTGTACTGAGATCTGGTGCCCTCCTCTGGCGTGCAGGCATACACAGAGGCAGAATGTTGTATACATAAATAAATCTTAAAAAAAAAAAAAGAACAAAAAGAAAAAGAAACAAGAAAAAAAGGAAGAAAAGAAGTGTTTCATAAACTATACCTGTGGGTTTATAAACATTTCGAGGGGCATTTGTAACCTTTTATAAACTTTTATTTTTGCTATATTTAGTAAGTAACACTGATTCTCACTGCACATAAAAAGGCTGTTTATCAAAACTGCAGAGTTGACTTAAACAAAACAGAACAGATGCTGAAGATTTATGAATAGTTCAAAAAGAAAGGATCTATAGGAACAGAGTGTGTGCCAGAGGGTACGGGTACGACTCCTACCAAAGACACTGGTGGAGAGAGATGAACAACTACTAAACATACGGAAGTAGTACAACAATTGAGTAATGAAAAAAAAACCCAAACCAAACCCTAAACTTTGGGCAATGACACGCTCCTGTGGACCTAGGCCAGGTTCAAGGCTAGCTCCAGCTACATGCTGAGTTAGAGGTTAACCTGTACTACATGAGCCTCTGTCAAAAAGACAGGAGAGAATGGAGGAGGCAGAAGAGGGAGGGGTTTCCTGGTTGGTTTCTGTCAACTTGACACAAACCTACCTGTATCTGGGAAGAGGGAATCTTAACTGAGAAAAACATCTCCAGAAGATTGGCCTGTAGGCAAGTCTATGGGGCCATTTTCTTGAGCAAGCTCCAGGACAGCAAGGGCTACACATAGAAACCCTATGTGTGTGTGTGTGTGGGGGGGGGGGTTGGTGGTGGAAAAGAGACCATTATAAAATGAGTTGGCTGGGTGCTTGTCTAGCATGCAGGAGACCCAGCACCAAACACTCAGCATGGTGTTTCACAACTCTAATACCGGCACTTGAGAAGTGAAGACTAGAGGATCAGAAGTACAAGGTCATTCTCAGCTGCACGCCAGGTGGGAAGCCAGGCTGGGTTAGGAGACTGTCAGTAAATAGTAATATACCTTCAGAGCCGGGAAGCATAGCCTTAGCATCCTACTGATTTTAAAAATAATCAAAAAGTTTTCCTTTGTACTCAGGACAGAACTTAAAATACAACCAGAGACCAGCCTGTTCTTGCAAATTACTATAATCTTATAATTAGCACATACTGCTAAGAATGACATTTAGTTCTATCTTGGGCTAGTCTCCTATGATAAGCAGAAGTGAACTCAAGGGTATGGTCTCAGAATGTAAAAAACATTAAGGCTTGTTCCTAATAGATTCTTTTAAAATATGACTCTACACAGCTCTTCAAAAGAAGGACAGTATGTTTGAATTGTGAGACAGATTTCTATAACATTCTGACCTCTTGTATAAAAGAGGTCTGGACAAAGAAATAACTGTAGTGCGGAGAGGGAATGAACTGTGTCATGGTGGTCATTAAAATCCATCAAGTTCATACTTCAGCCTTGGGATAACTGACTCAAAGTAATTATCACTGCTATCTGCAATAGGAGTTAATTGGACATAATTGAACTAACGCCCTAATCGGAGGGAAGCTGAAATTGGCAAAAAGCCCATTTCTCCTGCTCCTTCTATCTGACAGCAAATGAAACTACTAATGCTAATTGTGGACAAACACAAAATTGCTCTCATGGTTCCCACTCTGCAAATTACTCAGCAATTCCAGCTAATGCCCAGCATGTTGGGCTGGAAGAAAAATCCTCAACCAGTGCTCCTTCTGAGAAAGATGAATTTAATAGCCAACTACATTAAGCTAAAGTTTGCTAAGAACTGTTAACTTCCCCCTGAACGACCTAAATAAAGCAAGCATGGTGGGCTTGTCCCCATGCTCTAAAGTTGTGTGCTGTATACACTCTGGGCCACCAGCATGTTCTAGTGAATTATGCAAGGAGGCTGGAGAGACGGCTCAGTTAGAAATGCTGCTGCCCTTGCAGAGGACCCACATGGCAGCTCACAACTCCTGTAACTCCAGTTCCAGGGGACCTGACAGCCTCTTGTCTCCTTGGGCTCCTGCACGCACACTGTGTACATAAACATAACTTAAACATTAAAAACAGAATTCAAAATAAATTCTTTCCTGTTTTTTATTACATTTTATTTGTGCGTGCACATGTGCCATAGTATGCATACAGCAAGTGAAAAGGCAACTTGGGTTTTCTCCTTCTACCACAGGTACCAGGATCAAACTGAGGACACCCGCCTTACTGGCAAGAGCCTTATCCCTAAACCTCACGATAACCCCATCACCTCATTTTTAGAAAGGCAAATACCATTAATGATCGGTTTCAAATTTGAAATATGAAAGATTTCTGTGGCCTGACTCACCTCTACTCTTCTAAAACACTGATTTCCTCTAGAATGTAGTGTCAGACTTGTGGTTACTCCTCCTTTCTGTGTTAATAAATTTATTCTTTGTATACAGATGTTTTGCCTGCATGCATGTCTGTGGACCACAAAGTACCTGGTGCCTCTGAAAGTCAGAAGAGGGCACCGAGTCCCCTGGCATTGGAGTTAGAGAGTCGTGAGCTATGTGGGTGCTGGGAACTGAACTTGGGTCCTATGGACAAGCAGGCAGACTTTTCACTGCTGAACCACCTCTCCAGTTCTTTATAATAAAGAGATTTTATTTGTTTGTTTTTGGGAGTGGTGCTGGGATTTGATCCCAGAGTTGTCTAGATGTCAGGCAAACACTCTGCACTGTACTCCCCTCTTCCTGTCTATTTTTAGTCCATACAGCCCTGCTGGCACTGGGTGGACTGGGTCGTCCACACAGGCCTTGAGCTTGCAGGGATGCTACTGCTTCTTCATTACAGCCTGTGCATTTCCAGGTATGAGACATCCCAACTAGCTGATCCCGCTCTGGTACAGAAGTTTAAAAAACAACAAATAAACAAAAATCTAAATGGTGGTGGTGCACACCTTTACTCTTAGCATTTGGGAGGTAGAGGCAGGCAGATCTCTGCATTCGAGGTCAGCCAGGGCTACGCAGAGAAACTCGGTCTCAAACAAACAAACATAAAAATCAAACACACAAACAAGTCAAAGTGCTACTCTCCCCGGCCCCCGTTTTTCTGAGATGGGACTCAGACTCTTTAGTAGCCCTGACTGCCCTGGAACTCACTCTGTAGACCACACTGGCCTCAAACTCTCAGAGATCCACCTACCTCTACGTCCCAAGTGCTGGGATTAAAAGGTAAATTTCTCCAAGGGATGAAGAAATAGTTCGGCATTTAAGAACACTGACTGTTCTTCCTGAAGACCAGGGTCCAATTCCCAGCACCCACATGGCAGCTCACAACTGTCTGTAACTCCAGTTCCAAAGGATAAGACACCCTCACACCAATGTACATTGAATAAAATAAATTTTTTAAAAAAAGAGTATGTGCCACCACAACTAGCCCTTAGTGCGATCTTTCTAGAAATTTATTTTTATATTTATTGCTGACAAAACACATTTTGGTTATATTTAGAAAAATCTATCTGTGTGTATAGACATGCATGGCAGAGTCAGAGAACAACCAGGAGTCAGTTCTTTGCTTCCACCAAGTAGGTGTAGGTACCAGACACTGAACCAAGGACGTCAGACTTGGCAGCAAGTGCCTTTTACTCATGTGCCCTCTCCTCCTGACCATGTTTTGTTGTTGTTTACTGAGCTAGATCTTGTTACATGGTCTAGTCTGGCCTTAAAGTCTAGGGAGCCCTCCTAGGTTTGCCTCTTGAGTACTGGGGTTACTCCAGACCTTGGAAAACTCCAGACCACTCAGGTTTACATAGCAAGTTCCAGAACAGCCAGGAGTACATAGAGAGGTCCTGTCTCAAAATGTAATAAAAATAGTGTAAAAAAAAATCAATCAAAAAACAAACAACAAAAAAACCCAAAACAATTAAAATAGTGTGAAGAGACACCATGACCTGGCAACTCTTACAAAGGGAAACATTTAACTGGGGTGGCTTACAGCAGAAGTTGGGTCCATTGTCATGGTGGGACAGGCATGGTGCTGGAGAAGGCACTGAGAAGGAGCTTGATCCAAAGGCAACAGGAAGTGAACTGTGTAACCGGGCATAGTTTGAGCATAGTAGACCTCAAAGGCCACTCCCACAGTGACACACTTCCTCCAACAAGGCCATACCTAATCCAACAAAGCCACACTTAATAGTGCCCTACCCCATCTTTCAAACCACCCCAGTATGAGAAACCCCCTTATGAGTTATTATGCAAGGAGGCTGGGACAGGCTATTGCTCTTTGTAGTACATCAGGGCTAGACAGCAAGTCCATTTTGCTGGCAAAAATTTCGGTTACAAGACAGAAAAATCGAGATGGAACTGACCTGAAAACTTCCTCCCTTCTGGCTAGAGCTGCCATAGTGCTTTAAGGTGCTATGCATGCTGAAAGGAGAAAAGCCATCAATGGCGACCATACATTCTACAATACCAACCAACCAAGCAAGATACGCCCCTTGTACAATGAAGGCATGAAGGTTAGGGGGTCAATGCTTTCGGACTGGATTTGGGACTTGCTCCACAGGAGGGAGTAAGACTGATATTGGAAACCTATTAAGAAGCCCATGTTTGGTGAGTCATAGGCCCTAGCAGGTAACCTGTAACAATGACTTGCTAAACAGACCTCTAAATTGTTCTGTGTTTATACACACAGTCCTTCAACCTACATCAGGAAAGGTTCTTCTGCAGTGAGCAGCAATTAGTGAGGGACTCGTAACTAGCCAAAATGCTGAAACTAAGCGCACTGGGTTGTTCAGCCAGTGCATGTGCATCAAGCCCTCATCACAGAAGAGGGGTCCCGTAAAGATGTAAAAACCAGAGAATGGGCAGGAGCGTGCAAATAAACACCATGTTCTATAAAGGTCCTAGCCCTTGTGAATCCCCTGCAACTTGGTGACCTGCCCAAGATCAAGCCAACAAGATTAGTACGCGTTCCAACAAGCAATATTAATTGGACTCAGTGGGCTTTAAAAGAGGAGAAAACATGAAGTGGGGAGGGGGGCCTGTTGGGGATACACGAGATGGCAAGATGGAAGAGTAAAGGAGGGGAATGCATCTTTCACACGTAAAAAATTACCAAAGAATACATGAAATAATTTTATAAACAAAACGAATTTGTCTCGTTATCATTAGAAACATGGGGTGCTGCTGAGGATTATTAGGGTTTTTCAGGACAGGATGTCCCTCTGGCTGTGTCCTGGAACCTACAAAGACCCACCTGCCTCTGCCACTCAAGTGCTGAGATTAAAGGCATGTACCACTACAGCTGGCAGATTTTTTTAAGCTTTTGATCTTTGTTTAAAAATAAAATAAAATAAAAATACTCCTGAGTTAAAATTAGGCAACAGAGCCCTAAAATACATTTAAAATTTGGTTGTTCTTTCCTAGTCATCCATTAACCATGCAGTCAACAGTTCCGAAGCGCAGCACTGCTGAATGTTCTATGTGACTCTCGTGCTATGGAAGGTCTAAAATTAATGCAAGTGCAGCTTCGGAAAGGGATCTTGAACAAACGTTTTTTTGAGATGCTAGGAACTGCCCACAGGACAGACAGAATGAACCTGAGACCAACTGGGACAGACCCTGTGCTGGTGCCATGAGAGATGGAGAACAAGCCAGCAGGCGGGTAATCAACAAGTCTTCTGAGAATACTGGTCAGAGAAGAGAGGGGGCTGGAGGAATTTAAAATGAAGCCATGCCATGCACGGCAACCCTTGCCTGCTATACTAGCGCTGGGGAAACTGAAGCAGGAGGATCCTAAGTTTGAGACCAGCCTAGGCATCAGGGCAAGACTCTGTCTCAAACCCACAAGATGGAGTTGATTGTACATCCCTTCAAAAAGAAACTAAAAGCCAAGAGGTTAGGAGGAAAAAACGATCTTCTACACTGCTAGCTGGTATTAACTAAATGCATTCCAGCCGAGCTCCCGGCAGTTCGCTAGATTTGTTTCATAGACATATACCACTTCAAAACCAGGTGTGAAAGGTAGAGCACGTTAGCCAATTTGACAGAAATATATTCTAAACAGACACTTAGCTAGCAGACCATTAAAGCAGTGGAACCCCGAGGAAGTTGGGATTTCCCCAGGAATCTCATGAAAAGCCTGGGCCAGGTACCACAGAAACTCTTCTCTGCAGGAGAGATTATAAATTCAGAGACAATAATGGGCCAATGGTGTGCTGTACCATACCTTGATCAAGACTGGACCTACACTCTCACTTCAGGATCCAAGGATAGATTTATGGGGTCACCAGATCTCTTTGGCCTTTTTCACAATGTGGTGGCTACACTGAATAAATCCCCCTTTTCTACTTTTTAAATTTAAATATATTTGTAACTTGTAATATATATCAGCTAGAGAACATTCAAACACAATTCTACATAAAGGGGGGCGAGACTATCTGATGTGAAATTAAAGTCTAATCATACCTGAGAGATTTAAAAATTATAAGTGAGGGAGTGGTGGTACACGTCTTCTCTGTGAGTTTGAGGCCAGCCTGAACTACACACATAGTTCCAAGACAGACAGGACTGTTTCACAGAGAAAGCCTGTCTTGAAAAGCCAAAAAAAAAAAAAAAAAGGGGGGGTGTCTAGAAATTGTAGTATATTTACTGAAGGTAGATAGCCTGAAACAAACACATTTATAAAGACATCAATCATTTACTGAGTCACCTTGTATCAGGTGTACCAGGTGTTGTGGCAATACTGTATATTAGGAATACAAAAGAGAACAAAATTTCCAGCGAATATGTAAATAAAATTGTTAAAAAAGAAAAAAAATCAAAGATGTAGATGTAATAGTAGTGGCAGACAATTTTAATCCCAGCACTTGAGAGGCAGAGGCAGGAGGGTCTGAGCTCGAAGTCAGCCTGGTCTAGCAAGACACAGGACAACCAGGGATACACAGAAAGACTCCAACACACACACACGTTCTTATACTCACAGGTGAGCACTAGGGGAATGTTAAACACACAGAGTTGTCTCTTTAAAGGAAGAGATGTATAACTTGTTTACCACCCAGAAGGCTGGGGTCAGAAGTGGTTAATGGCTTGTCTGTGTGGCCAAGACCACACTGGATCCTCCCACAGATCCTTATTCTGAGCTTGCAGATCTATAGAACCTCTTTAAGGAAGATATTATATGTACTTTACAAAGAGTTTCAATGTTGTCTTAAAGCTTTTTTTTTTTTTTCCTTTCTTTTTTGAGACAGGGTTTCTCTGTAGCTTTGGAGCCTGTCCTGGAACTAGCTCTTGTAGAGCAGGCGGGCCTCAAACTCACAGAGATCTGTCTGCCTCTACCTCCCGAGTGCTGGGATTAAAGGCGGATTGGTAATAGTGTCCTGACCTTTGTATTCCCTTGGCAACCAGAGGAAAAAGAAAAAGAAAAACAAAAAAACAACAACCAAAAAACCCCAGCATCTCAGGGGTAAAATAGGAAGTTTTTACTTGTTGATGTATTTTTTTGCAGGGCTGGGATGAAACCTAGAGCTTTGGGGATGATAGGCATATGCATGCTTTTCCTTTGAGTTATTATATTCTTGTCTTTAAATAATTTCAAATAAGGTTTTTCTACATTATAGGAGAAAATAGTTAAAAATCCAGAAAAAAAATCGAAATGATAAAATGTTTGTAATTCTAGTAATGAGGCTCAGTTCTGCAATCTCAATTACTCAGTATACTGAGGCAGGAGGATTGGAAACCCCAAGAAGGGAAGAAATCACAGTTCTATGTCTGACCTCACTACACTGTCTGGATGTTGGCAAAGCCTTGGTTTTCACTACCTTGGGAAATCCTGAGAATGGAATTATTGAATCATTAGATGAAAACAAATCTAGAAGTTTAAAAAAATATTTTATAATTTATTTAGGTTTTTCAAGACAGGATTTCTTTGTGTAGCCTTGGCTGTCCTGGAACTCACTCTGCAGACTAGGCTGACCTCGAACTCACAAAGAGATTCACCTGCCTTTGCTGGCATGTATCACCACTAAAGGCGTGTGTCACCTGTCCAGCTTAAAGTAAAAATATTTAACTTAATACCAGAAATGATTCTTGAGCTAAAGAAACACTTGGTTTAACCTATTCTGAGTTGTATAATATATTATAAACACATTTCATTTTGAAGTATGATTTGTACTCGTTACCAAAGAACTTCTTTAAGGCAGACCCAGGCCTTTTCATTTGTCTCATAATTTGCAAATAATAAAATTTTTCATTGAGCAGAGGGCTAAGATTTTGATAACAAAAGACTGCTCAGTGCTCACAGAAAACCAAGGTTGGGGGGGAAGGAAGCAAAGGCTTGCATTCTAAAGAGTTAAAAAATTTGATTTATTTGGTCGAAGAAATAAAAGATAAATCTATAATGCAAAGGTAACTTTGGGGATGAACAGATGATCCAGTGGTTAAGAGTACTGACTGCTCTTCTAGAGGACCTGGGGTCTGAATCATGGCACCAAGATGGCAGCTAACAACCCTCTACAACTTCAGTTCGAAGGCATCTAACACCGTCTTCTGGCCTCTGAGGACACTGGGCATATCACAGTACACAAACATGTATGCAGACAAAACTCCCATATGCATCAAATAATCTCTTTTTTAATTGAAAGGTAACTCTGTTTTGAACGGCTCTAGCAATCCCATAATGTATGCAGTAACATAGTCCAGGTAATTAATTCAGTGGCCTCATCTTCTCTCACTGACAGACTAACAGCTTCGAAGATAATCTCTCTCGCTCTATCAAGACTCAGTAGGCAGATTCATTATTTATACCCTCAATTGTTTACTGTCCTATTTTCCCATCCATCCAGGCCCAAGGGCAGTGTTATCATTGGCCCGTTTCCAAAATGAATATGGTAGCTCACTGTCTCACTAGCTACAAAACCAGAGTTATTCAAACACAGTGTGATCTAATAGCACAGAGCAAACTCATCCACCACCCGACCCCAAACACAAATTCCTTGCTTAAGTGAAATCTATCACTATGGTTGGCTGTTTACTTGATTAATTTATTAATTACATGTTTCTTTATAGTCTCCTTACATAGCCCAGGCCAGGCTCAAACTTAGAATCCTATCTTAGCCTGCTGATTGCTAGGATTACAGGCAGGCAGACTAGACTGGCTATGCGTAGGCACTGAATAACACACATACACACACTCAACAAGCTTCTTTTAAAATTAACTTTTATGTGCATTGGTGTTTCTGCATTTATTCAAATCTAGGTTGGATGACCTAGAACTGGAGTTACAGACAGCTGTGAGCTGCCATGAGGATGTTGGGAATTGAACCCAGGCTCTCTGGAAGAGCAGTCAGGGCTCTTAACCACCCTTTTTCTGTGAATCAGCAAAAATTCTTAAAAGGCAACATCATTAGAAAGGCAGCTCTGATCCTCATCAAGAACCGACCTGTTGCCAGGTGGTGGTGGCGCACTTCTTTAATCCCTGCTTTTGGGGGGGCAGGTGGAGAAAAGGTGGATCTCTGTGAGTCTGAGGCCAGCCTGGTCCACTGGCACCAGACACATCTCCATAAGAATGCTTTCTGTCTCTATCTAAGCCGCACTCTAAAGCAGCATCCTCAGGTATTTTTTTACCTGTAAGATTTTCTTACATTGAGTAAGTTTTTCCCAGTTCCAAACTTTATCACTTCCAAGCAGATTACTATGGGAATTAAACAAAGCCACGGGTCCAATGCTTCCTTCCTTCACCTTCTCAAGGGATCACTTTATACTTCACACATTAAACTAAAGTCTCCCCTTAAAGAGAACATAAGGCCTTTTTTTTTTTTTTAACAATCTAAGCTGCAAGTCACAGAGATAAACAGAATGGATATAAACACATCGCTAAAGAAAATTCAGTGAGTTACTTCAACTTCAGCAGCACTGCCTCTTCAAGCAGTAAACAAGTCAAAGCTTTGCATAATTGTTTCCTTGAAGATAAATCTGAGTTTCCAAGCCATTTCAATGATACCTGAAGACAAGTGCAGATACACCATTAGTAGTTCTATACATAGCCTCTTGCCTCCAGGGAAAAATTCTTTGGGGAACCCCAACTAATTTGCACCACGCAAATTACTGACTGCACAACCAGACAAGAAAACAGGCTTGCTAGATCTGGAGTATAACTCAGGTGGCAGAGTTCTGCACCTACATGTACTACAAAATTAATATAGTAAGAAAAGACTATAATCCCAGCCCTTGGTAGTCTAAAGCAGAAGGATCAGAGTTCGAGGCCAGAGGAGAGGAAATGGCTCACTGGGTAAATTCCTTGCTGTACAAGCATAAAGACATGAATCTGGGAGCCAGGCATGACGCACACCTTTGACCCCAACACTTATGAGGCAGAGTTCCAGGCCAGCCTGGTCTACATAAAAAGCAAGTTCCAAGACAGAATCACACAGAGACCCTGTCTCAAAAAACAAATAAAGCGAAAGAAAGAAAGAAAGAAAGAAAGAAAGAAAGAAAGAAAGAAAGAAAGAAAGCTAAAGTCAAGCAACAACGAGATCCTGAATTTGGGTTCCCAACATCCACATAAAAGCCAGGTGCAGCAGAGAATGGCTATAACTCAGAGCCAGGCGGCAGAAACAGGCAGATCTAGGAGGATGGGTGGGAGCTTGCTCTGCCCAAATCAGCAAGGTTCAGGTCTAGTAAGAATACCTAACTCAAAAAATAAGGTAAAGGAGCTGTAAGCTCAATGGCTAACAACATTGGTTGCTCTCCCTGGGTTCAATTTCATGCACCCACACAGCAACTAACAACTACTTGTCTATTAACACTAGTTTCAGGGTACCTCATGCTCTCCTCTGGGCTTCAGGAACACTAGGCACTCACATGGTTCACATAATATATATTCAGACAGAACATCTATACACATAAGATAAAAATTTTAAAATCTTTGGGGGGGGGGGAAAGGTAGCCAGTAGGTAGTGGCACATACCTTTAATCCTAGCACTTGGGAGGAAGAGACAGGCGGATTTCTGAGTTCGAGATCAGCCTGGTCTACACAGTGAGTTCCAAGACAGACAGGACAGGCTCCAAAGGTACAGAGAAACCCTGTCTTGAAAAACCAAAGGGAAAAAAAAAAAGATAAAGAAGCCATTTGAAGAAAACATTTTTTAAAATATTTATTTATTATGTATACAATACTCTGTTTGTGTGTATGCCTGCAGGCCAGAAGAGGGCACCAGACCCATAACAGATGGTTGTGAGCCACCATGTGGTTGCTGGGAATTGAACTCAGGACCCTTGGAAGAGTAGGCAATGCTCTCAACCTCCGAGCCATCTCTACAGCCCCTGAAGAAAACATTTTGATGTCAACCTCTGGACTCTACATGAGGCACCTGGACCAGAAAACCTGTACATGCACGTGCACACAGACACATACACCCTAAGGCCACACTGAGCTACACGTAAGACCTGTATATGCATGTGCACACAGACACATACACCCTAAGGCCACATTGAGCTACACGTAAGACCTGTACCTGCACGTGCACACAGACACATACACCCTAAGGCCACACTGAGCTGCACAGTGAGACCCTATCTCAAAACTAAAACAAAAAGCAGGGAGCAAAGTATAACATAACTTTATAAAAAGCCTTTTAAATTGTTTACACCTGAGAAAAGAAAAGAGGGCAAACAAACCAAAGCACCACAGTGGCCTTCTCACTACTTCCCCACCCTGCTAGAGAGCAAAGCAAACTTCACAGGGATTATGGATCACATCTATAATCCCAGAACTGGGAAGGCAAAGGCAGATGCCCTCTTGAGTTTGATGACAGCCTGGTCAATGTACTGAATCCCAAGCCAGCCAGAACCATATAATGAGACCTGGACTCAAACAAGAAAAATAAATAGCCGGGCGGTAGTGGTGTACACCTTTAATCCCAGCACTCAGGAGGCAGAGGCCAGCCTGGCGAACTCCATCCAGAGTGAGTTCCAAGACAGGGAAGACGCTTACACAGAGAAACCCTGTCTTGAAGATAGATAGACAGACAGACAGACAGACAAGATAGATAGATAGACAGACAGACAGACAGACAGACAGACAGACAGACAGATAGAAATTTATTCTAAACACTAGATGCCCATGATTTTGACATTGCATTTTCAGTAACCAGTTAGGTAAGACAACATTTGGAGGACCCTCTTCCCTTCCCAATGTAAACATAATTCAGACTTTAGGGAATAAAAGCATAATACATGAAAAATTGCAGAGCTAACACAGGACTATTGTGACTTTCCTTTTTGTAGATAATTCTATACTAAGAATACTCGAAATGTTTCGTATATAAAATATGTGTTTGTATATGCATGTGTATACATATATGTGGAGACAGAAAGTTCATTTCCTGGTCTGTGTTTCCATAACTGAGATGACTTCCTGTCCCATCATTTCCATTTTTCTTGTTTTAGGTCAAGGTTTCATGTAGCCCAGGTTGGCCTTGAAGTTCTAACCTTTGTTTTTCCACCATTTCCCTAAAGCATCCTGGATGCTAAGCAAGCACTCTACCAACTAAGCTACATCCCAAGCCTCTTATTTTTCATCCCAATTGTTCCTAATTGGCTAGAGATAAAATAAATCATGAAGAAAAATTACTCATCCAGCTAAAACTATGATACAGCTGTGGAACATCAATTATATCTTCAAAACTGATCTCCAGATACAACAATCATTGGAAATTAAACCTAGATTATTAAAGTAAATGAATCATTTTTATTAATATTTATAACAAAATGTTGTCAAGAAATTAGTATTCATCTCTTCTCAAAGAGCTCTTTGCTAATCAACATTAAAATAACACTGGTCCCAAACACCTTTAATTGAAAATGCACAATTAAACTGGGTGGTGATGGCACACACTTTTAATCCCAGCATTTAGGAGACAGAGTCAGGTGGATCTCCGAGTTGGAGGCCAGCCAGGGCTACTCAGGAAAAAAAAAAAAAAAAAAAAAAAAGAAAA
>NW_026068174.1:4949227-4970457 GCF_014885135.2 Alexandromys fortis
AAAAAAAAAAAAAAAAAAAAAAAAAGATACACTGCTATTCAATAAGCATACCCTTTGCTCCTAAAATGTCGTTTCTGAACATTTTATCTTCAACTGATAACTTTCCTTCTATTTAAAATATGTAAACAAGTTTCTAATTTGAGCTGTAGAGACCCATTTATAGCAGAAAGAACCCAAATCTCGAGCGGTGGTGCACACCTGTTAATTCCCAGCAGTTAGGGAAGCTAAACCAGGACGGTGGTCACGCCAGCCTGAGCCTGAACTATAGAGGAGAGAGTTGCTTTTATAAACAAATGAATGAATGAATGACTTTCGTAAATTACAAAAGCAAAGGAACTCCAAAAATAAACACCGTCTAAATTGTAATGCCACAGCCACCCAACTAAAAAAGATTGTGGAGAACACTTAAAAAGACAAATTAAACTATCTGTACTTTTCTGAAATATGCAGCTTTGGTTGTGACAGAAACAAACCCTTCACGAATCCATGAACAGTGCTGACCTATGAATATAAAACAGAGCAAAGGAGAAGCTGATAAAGCCTTCAAGTTCAGTAAGAAGGCAAGTTTTCCTGCCCTAGCTCTTTCTCCTATAGGGTTGAGCCAATACACAAAGCCTGTGACGTGTTCTCGGGGGAAGAGACTTTACCAGAGTTAATCGCTAACAATTATCAGGATTGCTTTTAACTACCGAGGCCGGAGGGCTGCTCCATTTTTCCACCAGACCCTCCTCCTCTAAGATTACTGCTGCTGATTAAGCCCGACCCAGAGGGGAGAATAAGGGCAGCCTTAATAAACGCAGATGCTGTATAGTTTAAAAAACACAAGCCTGGGTTTTATCTTTTCCCCTCCGGTTTGCTGCATCAGATACCATATAAAAAGGGCTCCTCTTTTTTCCATCTGAGCAATTTACTACGCGGCGGACAGCTACACATCGGTAAAAAGAGATTAAGTGTCCTGAATCTCCTTAACCAGCTGCAGGGGTGGGATGAAGAGACAGAAAGAAGGGATGAAAGGGAGAACTGGAAAACAAAAACAAGGTGAGGAGGCGTAGAGATCAAACTTCCCATTCCATTTCCCCTTTCTTACAAGGTTAAGTCGGCTAAAGTCCGGGTGGCGTTAGAAAAACACACACACCTTGCGCCCGGGGCAGGAGGAGAGGTTGGCTCTGCAGCGCTCAGTGGGGCTCCGGGCTCCGCCCCACCGGCCTGGGACAGTGCAGCCCTGCTCGCCCTGGTCCAGGAAGGACAGAAGAGAGGTGGCTTCTAGCGGCTCTGGCAGGGGGAGGGGGAGACGGCTACTCCCGGTGCCAGGCTCACCGAGAGCACTGCACTCCGTGGTGCGCCGACACCCCCTCCCCCAGCCGGCTCCGGCTCGCTCCCCTCCGCCGCCGGAAGCCAGCCCCGCCCCCTCAACTCCATCCCCGCTCTTTGCAAGCTCCCTCCTGTCTACACAGCCAATCGTCAGCCAAGGAACCAGCAGAGCGACTTGCCACACAGCCAACTGGGGAGGCCCACTGGGAGGTCAGTCGCCGGGGATAGGCCAGCTACCCGCCGCCCCGGCCCCGGCACGGCTCCTCTTTGTTAGCGCTGCCCCCGTCTCTCCTGGTGCCCACACGGAAACTAGAAATGTAGCCTCCAGCAGCCAGGCAGGTGTTGCCGCGCCCGCCGCCTCGCCAGCTCCTCCACCCACTCTATACCTGGTACCAAGAGTGACCAGCTCTCAGGTGTTTCCTGCCAGAACACTTCACACTTCCAAACCAATTAACCACCGGAAGACACCCATCTACAAAAGGGAAGCTCTCTTCAGGCCCTCAATGAATTTACCTTCCTTTAGTCAGCCTAATCAACTGCATTCTGTCAAAATGGTGGAAAGATTTAGGTATTAAATCAACTGCATCAATTCGTTGGAAATTCCTGCTCTCCCTGGGGGAAACTGGGGATGGGAAAGGAGCGTACTGAGAAAGTATTGTACCTAGAAGTTGGTGGAGTTGGGGAGGAAGGCAACATAACAAATCTTCTGCAGAAATAAAAGGAAACATGCAAAGATCACGAAGTTGGCTTCAACCTGTATCAGATCCAAAGCATGTACATACAATAATCCTGAGATGATCATTTCCTTATCAGATCTCGTATAATTAAGATACAGAAGAATCAAGTCTCCTTAAAATAACGTACGTAACCTTGCTTAAAACATTGCATAACTGGAAGTCTATACCCAAACTTTAATTGCTAACGCCAGTGGTGGGGGCACACTGTGGCTGGGATGGAATATGCTAAAAACAGTATGGTCTAATTGCTTGGGTTGTAGTATGGAGTTCATTTAGCAAAAACAAAGAGTGGGTGTACTGGGGGTGTGTTTGGTTGTTAGAATGCTTGCTTAGGATACAGTAAGTCCAGGTTCAGGCCTCAGAACCCTAGGTATTGTGTAGAGAGAGGCAGGAAGATCAGAAGCTGGAGGCCACCCTAGGCTTTAAGAAACCTGGGGAGGGGGTGGGTGTTGAGAGCGCGTGGGCCACCTAGTGGCAGAGCAGCAATATTAACTAATGTAAGGCCATAGGCTCCGTCCCCAACACAAGAAGAGGTGAGAAGGTAGGAGAGGAAGCCAGGAGGAGGGGGAAGACCAAAGAGAGATATAGGTCATCATTTCTGTGCAGCATTCTTGTAATTAATTGCAAATTGAACTGCATCACACTCTCCAACCCCATTTACTTCTGCACCGATAAAACTGAAAACAAAGCAAGGGTGTAGCTCAGTGGTAGAGCACTAAGCTTAGCACATTTGTTGCAAATTAAATAATACAAGTAAGAGAAAAAGAGCCAAGTATGGTGGGCTGCAGTTAGGTCAGCACGCAGGAGGTAAAGGCTGAACTCCAAGCTCAAGGCCACCCCGTCTACATAGCCAAGTTTTCTCAAAAAGAAAAAGGGCTGAACAGATGGCTCAGTTGTCCAATTCCCAAAACCAATATGGTTGGTCACAACCATCTCTAACTTCAGTTGCAGGGAATCCAATGCCCTCTTCTGGCTTCCACAGGTTCCAGGCACACACAATGCAGAGACATACATATATACAGGCAAAACACCCATACACATAAAAGAATTAAAAAAAAAAAAAGGTATAGTGACACATGCTTTTAATCCCAGCACTCAGAAGGCAGAGGCAGGTGAACCTCTGTGAGTTAGAGGCCAGCTTGGTCTACATAGCCAGTTCCAGGACAGAACTGGCTACAAAACAGAGACTATGTCTCAAAAAAATAAAATAAAATAAATCCCAAAATAACAAAGTTTCTGAATGCTACCTGGTGGTAGAACATTTGGCTAGTATGCAAATGTGCATGTACATATATATATACATATATATATATTATAAATGCAGCATCCAGTAGACCAGACTAAAAGAAAACAGTAACAAGTGGTGTAGCCTGACAAGAAACTAAGTTGTATTCTGTGTGTGTGTGTATGAAAGTCAGAGGGTGAGGAATCATTCCTCTACTACTCCTTTATTTTGTGTATGTGCCTGAGTATATGTATGAGCACCACCTACATACAAGTGCCCTTGGAGTCCAGAAAAAGGCATCAGATCCCCTGGAACTGGAACTGCAGGCAGTTGTGTTTGCCTGCATGTATGTCTATGCACCACATGTGTGCTGGTGGAAAAGGCCAGAAGAGGGTGCCAGATCTGCTGAAACCAGAGTTACAGACCATTATGAGCTGCCAGAGACTGAAACCTGGGTCCTGCAAGAGTAACAATGCTCTTAGCTGCTCAAGTGCTCTTCAGCCCTTCCTTCAGTTTTTGAAGTGGAGTTTCTCACTAAACCTGAAGCTTACCAACCCAGCTACTCTAGCTGGCCAACGACTTCCGACAACCCCATCTTTATCCCATTGCTCAAGTTCGGGGGTTGCAGATACCTTTTAGGTGGATTCTGGGGATTCTAACTCAGGTCGTCATGCCTGCTAGGTAGGCAATTTACCAACTGAGCCGTCTTCCCCATCAGAGATCCATCTACAAGAATATATAACCCCATAAACTAACCTTTCTTTGGGAATCATTTTGTTCACTCATTCACACACATTAAAAAATTACGATGTTCCTCAGTGCCAAAAATGCTATTAAACCCCTGTAATAAAAATATAAATGAGGGCCAGGGATGCGGCTCAATGGGTAAAAGGGCTTGCCAACAAACCTAATGGTCTGAGTTTGATGCCCAGGATACACATGGTGGAAGTTGTCCCTTGACCTCCACACATGCAGCAGCTGCACATGTGCATGGCCCCAAATAAATAAAGAAATAAAGCAAGTAAGCAAGTGAAATTTACTCTTATTTTGTTTCAGAGACAGGATCTCACTGTTGACATGGCTGGCCTATATGATTTGCTTTGTAGACCACGTTGTCCTGGAACTCACAAAGACCTCCCTGCCTGTCTCCTCAGTATCCAGCAACATTTCTTTTCTTTCTTTCCTTTTTTTTAAAATTCATTTATTTTTATTTTACAGGCATTGGTGTTTTGCCTGTATATGTCTGAGGGTGTCAGGTCCCCTGGAACTGGAGTTATAGACAGTTGTGAGCTGCCATGTGGGTGCTGGAAATTGAACCAGGTCCTCTGGAATTGCAGCCAGTGCTCTTACCCACTGAGCCATCTCTCCAACACCCCCAGTAACACTTCTTAGATAATAATAGTAACTTGGGTATTGTGGTTCATTACTATAATCCCAGCACTGGGGAGACTGAAGTAGAAATGCCAGGACTTTCCAAAGCCATAAAACAAGAGCACTATAACAATTAGCTTACCACAGACACATTTGTTAACTCTTTTTTTGTTTTTGTCTATGAGACAGGGTTTCACTATGTATCTCTGACTGGTCTTGAACTCGCAGAAATCCTCCTGTCTCTACCTCCCAAGCACTGGGGGTGGCGCACATCTTTAATCTCAGTACTCAGGAGGCAGATGTAGGCTAATCCCTAAATTTGAGGTCAATCTGGTCTACAGACCTAGAACAAACAGCCAGGTCTATTTGCCTTATCTCAAAAATAGTAAATTAATTTAAAAAGAGAGGGAGAGAGAGAAATCTAAACATATCAAGAGAGATCCTGGAGCTGAGCATGGTGCCTTAAGCCTCTAATTCCTCAATTGAGGAGATATTTGAGTTCAAGGAAAGCCTGGGGTTATATTGTAAATTCCAGGCCAGCATAGAACAAAGTAAAACCCTGTCTAAAACAGAAGAAAACAAATAAACAAAAAGGACACCTTAGTTGGCAAATCATTTCTGCAACTAAATATTCAAAAATCCACGGAAAAGACATTAACTGATAAACCAGAATAAAAGCTTGAAGTCAGAGAGGGTGATCAAATGGAACACTGTGTGGTATAAATTTTCCCTAATCCTCGGAAGGTCCCTATGTTTGTGGTTTAGGAGGCTTGGGCTGTGTGTGTGCTGGGGTGGGGGGATAAGTTGTTAGTTAATTGCTCATACTGATGGGGTAGCACATGGTAGAAAATGAAAAAAAAAAGCCAACATCTTGAAAAAGTTTCACACACATACACAAAATGAGACAGCAAACTTGCGAATCAAGCATGATTTGGCATCTTTAAATACAGAGCCAGTTTTCTTTAGCACCAAAGCCAATGGCTTCTCCTGTAGATAAAATGGCTCAGTTCCTGAAAAAGCCCTGGACGCTGTTTCCCCACAATCCCAGAATCTGTCAGAAGACAGAAAACAAAAAGAAGGCTGTGCCAGCCAGAAAAAGCAAATTATAACCAACACAGAGCCAAACTTGATTTCAGACAGAAGGAGCTGTTCTATGTGTCTCTGAAAGAGGAGAAACAAAAGAAGCTTACCATTGCTCCAATAACCAAGGGCAAGCAACTAATTTAACCAAACACTGTGTTGAATTAGCATTTGCTGCAAGAGGCAGCCTTCTCACTTCCTATTCATAGCCTAAAAGGGTATTTGCAATGCTTATTAAGAAGAGTTGGTGCCAACAATATACAAAAATTTTTACATGCCAGAAGAAAATAATGTAAGAAAGAGAACAGAAGCAAAGGAGAAAGTACTCAAGGAGCATGAACTATTCAGTCAGTAAGAAATACTGTCAAGGACCGAGTAGAAAGAACAACAGGCCTAAGATCCCAGCACTTGATAGAGACAGGAAGGTCTGAAGTTCAAGGTCATCTTGAACTATAAAGGGAGTTTGAGGCCAGCCTAGAACAGAGACCCTTTTAAAAACATGGGGTGGGTGGCCCACCTGAGAGAGGGCTCAGTGGTTAAGAATATTTATTCTTGCCTCTGGAGGCAGAGGCAGGCAGATCTTTGTGAGTTCGAGGCCAGCCTGGTCTACAAGAACTAGTTCCAGGACAGGCTCCAAAGCTACAAAGAAACCCTGTCTCAAAAAAACAAAACAAACAAACAAGAAAAGAATACTTACTCTTGCAAAAGACCAGGATTTGGTTCCCAGCACCACCAATGTAATTCAACAATCTAAAACTTCTGTGTCTGAGGATACAACACCCTCTTCTGACCTCTGCAAGCACCAGATACACAAATGGTACACATAAACACACACAGGCAAAATGCTCATACACATAAAAGAAAATAAATCTAGAAAGGAAAGCAAGCAAGTGTACTTGGTAGAGCTTCATGCAACTTAACACATGCTACACGGAGCCACACGCTCAACTCTGTTTACCTTCTCTATTAAGACATCCAGGCTGGCCTTATATCCCAGCCTTAGCCTTCCAAGTAGCTTACAGGTTTGTTGCTACTAGGCTAGGGCATGGTCCCTTTTTTCTAGGCACCGAGTAAGCAGGTATGCACACATGCACAAACGCACACAACCAAATAGAATTAGATTACAGTAAAAGCAGGCAGTCTTCACATCAAAAAAGAAACCTAACATTTTGTCCCTGATTTAGGAGGCAATGGAGACCAGGTGTGGTTGAATATGTCAAGAACAAGGAAAAGGATCAGTGGTTCAAGGCCAGCTTAAGCTACACAAAACCCAGTATTTAAAAAAGAAGAGGGGAGGGAAAGGAGACGTAAGGGAATGAGAGAGAAATACCAATTCAGAAGATTCAAAGATTCAGTTCCAACCTATATAAAACCACTATCTTCATGTCACCTTATTCTAAAATTAGTGATAACAGGTCCCTATTCTGTAAGCAATGTGCAGGATCCCAACTGACCTATAAGCAGAATAAAGTTCAGTCTCACCAACCTAAGTAATGATTTCACTTTCCTTCATCAGGTCTAGACTACATCCTAATTTCCCCTTATTGTTAACATCCCTCTAGAGGCTAAGAAAAGTTGTCCAACAGATTCAAATTTCAGGCAGGCCCCAAGTACGTTATAAGACAACGATGCCGTTGAGTCTGTATTTAGACTCAGGTGTAGAACAAAGAGTGCTAATTTTACCTGAAATGGTACCATGCCCTTCTTTAAATACTAACTGGAACAGTAGCCTAACTCAGTGGCTCTCAACCGTCCCAATGCTGTGATCCTTTAACACAACTCCTCCCTTTGTGGTGACCCCAACCATAAGACTGTTTTCATTGCTATTTCATAACTGTAATTTTGCTAGCATTATGAATCATAATCATATTTGGAGGCAGAGGTTTGAGAAAGGAACTGTGATCCACAGGTTGAGAGCCACTGACCTAACGGCACTACCAGTCAAAATGTTTTTCAGTGTTTCTATTGACGGGCTATGAAGCTTTAAATATAGACAACAAAACACCCCAAACAAATTAGTATACACTCCACCTTGAAAGGTACCACAGGGCAGCAATCATCCCTCTGCTTGAATCAAAAACTAAGAGGATAAAAATCATATAAAAGGGACTGGCGGAATGGCTCAGTGGTTAAGGTCCTTACCCCACAAGCCCGATCACCTTGAGTTAAATCCCTGGAACCTATGTATGGATGGAAAGCACTGGCCTATGGTGCTGTCCTCTGATCACACATGCACTTGAGTGTTCACACACACACACACACACACACACACACAAAGATGAAGTCTGAATTTTTTTCCCAAATGAAAAAAAAATCTGTAATAGGAACCCCATAAAAGTGATATTGTAATAAATCTCTAGAGAAATATGTCTTTAATAAGAAGTTGCTTCATTATGGTGTCATAATTGACAAGTCTAGAAATTAGGGTAGCAATATCTTTTCACGAATTCTGAGCTATTTTTCCTCAAATAGTATTTAAAAAAATATATCACCTTTCTCAAAAGGAACTTAAGCCTCTAGCAGACATCATGCCGCTAATTTTCACAACATCCCAATAAAGAACTATTATTTAACATTTAAATCACACTTGAACTTGCAAAAGTGTTTTACAATTATTTTCATTAATAGTCATACCTCACAACCACCCACTGTGAGTGAGCTAAACTGGTCTTGTCATCCTTATTTGATGCTGAGAAAACTGATGCATCCTAAGGCCAAGGTCAAGCCTGTCTACTTTCCCAAGGCCAGGACCTAAACCTTAAGTCACATTCACTTACCCATTAGGTGTATTGTTCATAGCCCCAATGACAGCAGGCTTTTACAAAGAAGAACGTCATTTAAAACACTAACTCGAAATGTTGGGAAATTATACTACTTCGGCAAAAACACAATAACCACTTAGAATACAAATAGGTAAGGGTTTAATAACAATTTCAAGAAGTATTTAAAACAAACAAAATACTGAGTCAGATGTGGTTGCTCATGCTGGTAATCCCAGCCCACTAAAGAGGTTGAGGCTGAAGGATTATAGTTAACTGAGCCTGCCTGAGCTAAAGAGTAAGACCCTGTCTCAAAAGGGAAGGGAAAGAAAACTAGGCCTGTTGCCACAACTGTAATCCTAGCGTTAAGGAGGCTAAGGCAGGAGGATCGCTAGTTCTGGCCACTTTGGGGTACATAGCCAGGGTTATTTAAAAGAAAACTGGCTTGGTGGCACTGGCCTGTAACCCTGGCACTCAGGATAGGAGTAACAGAGCAGGAGAATCAGTAATTCAGGCCTCACTCAGCTATCCAGTGAAAACCAACCTGAACACCACAACATCACCTAAAAGAATTAAAAACAAAACAACATTAGGGGCTGGAGAGATAGCTCAGTGGTTAAGGGCACTGGCTGCTCTTCCAGAGGTCCTGAGTTCAATTTCCAACCACCACATATGGTGGCACACAACCATCAGTAATAAGATTTGGTGCCCTCTTCTGGCATGCAGGAGTACAGGCAGGCAGAACACTGTACACATAAATAAATTAGTAAGAAAGTAAATCTTTAAACAACAACAAAAACATGGGAGGTGGCAGAGCCGGATCCTCAAAAACTAACAAGTATAGTGCCAGCAGCGCTCAGGAGGCAGACACCAGGACCTCCAAGTTCAAGGAAAGTGACATGTCTTTAATCTCAGCACTCAGGAGGCAGGGGCAGGAGGATTTCTGTAATCTATAATCATACTTATATACTGATCTGCGGTCAGCCCTGGCTGGGGGTGCAGGGTGAGGGTGCAGGCTGGGGGTGCAGGGTGGGGGTGGAGAACAAGGAAGACATCCAACATCAGCTCACACTGTGGCAAACACTAAACAGGTACAAAGGGGAGGGGACTGCTGCTCTAGCAGATAAAACGTCTGCCGACAGGTTCTGTCATGCACTGATGAATCAACAGAGAAGAACTGGCTTCCAAACAAAATTTCACTGTTTTTTATGAGAAAAATTTAAAAAAAAAAAAAAAGGTTAAATGCATGTTTCATTTCCTCCTAATTCCACCGCACCCGTCCCTCTGGTGAACACTTTAGACAAAGTCACAGTAATCTCCAGGTTATCAAACCCCTCAAGTATTTCTGTTCTTACCTGAACCTCGATAGCATCCAATACAGTTGACTAATCTTCCTGTAAAACATTTTTGCTCCCCTCAGTCGACGTCTCAGGTTGACCTGAATTCATGACTTTCCTGCCTCAGCTAAGTGCACCACCAGGCCCAGCTCTTCTGGACTGACTTGTATGTAGAACTTCCCTGAATTGTTCTGCTTTGTTTTCTTTTTTGCTTGTTTGCCTGTTTTTTTTTTTTTTTTTTTTTTTGCCTGTTTTTTGTTTTTGTTTTTTTAAGACAGGGTTTCTCTGTAGCTTTGGAGCCTGTCCTGGAACTAGTAGACCAGGCTGGCCTCGAATTTACAGAGAGATCCACCTGCCTCTGCGTGCGCCATCACCTCCCAGCTTGTTTTGTTTTCAAGACAGGGTCTCTGTCCTGGAACTCACTCTGTAGACCAGACTGACCTAGAACTCAAGAGTCCCAGGTGCTGGGATCAAAGGCAGGCATCACCACCATCCAACTACTTCCCTGGATTTCTACCTGACCTCGAACTGCTTTTTTCTCAAGCTTCTCTGCTTTAGCCATAGCCTCTTCAGTGTCCTCCTGATTTAATTCTGTAACTTCGAATTCATCCATATGGTGAGAACTTCCAGTCTGAAATCCCAGCCCCTACTTCTCCCTGGAAATACCAGGTTTTTCCATCCAACTATATATTTCAAGCATCTTGAATCTGGAATGACTAAAGCCAAATCCTTTCTGCCATTTTTATCTATCTGCCAGTTTTATCCTGGTAAATGAAAAGCAAGGCCCCTTACTCACCTAGCCCCACCCACTAGCCCTCTTCTGCCCACATCCTCAGCTGTGATAAGGCCCAATCAGGCCCTGTCAACTCCATTTCCAAAGACACACTCTGTCTACATCTCTACTGCTTTTCTACCATCACTCCATCCACTTGGCCATCAACTTAACTCTAGTCTGAATTAATGTCTGTCTTTAATTATATCTATTTATTATGTCTATAATTTATTATGTCTATAATTAATGTGCCACTAGTCTTGAGCCCCTATACAACTCATTTTCATACAGCAACAATAATATTCTTTCTAATCACAAGCCAGCTCACATCATTCTCCCTCCTCCAAAGAAAGAATACGCCCTGGCTGTCTTAGTTATTCCTCTGCTGCTGCCATTAGACCCCATGGCCAAAGCAGTTCACTGCAGACTCAGAGGGTGGGTCCACAACCATCATGGTGGGGAGCGTGGCCGCAGGCAGGCATGGTGCTAAAGCAGTAGTTGAAAACTTACTTCTGATAAATAATCAGGAGGCAGAGAGAGCTAAACTGGGAAATAGCTTGGGGTTTATGAAATCTCAAAACCCACCCACAGTGACACACTTTCTCCAAAAAAAGTCACATTCCTAATCTTTTCCAAAGATTTCCATCAACTGGGAACCAAGAGTTCAAACATGTGAGCCTCTAAGGCCAGCCTCATTCACAGCACATATCCGCTTTCAAACCTGTCACCTACCCCATGCCTGCTTCACCTTGGATCATTCTCCCTCCTAGTCAAACCACACTGCCCTTTTTCTGTTCCCGCAGTCCAGCACACCCATTCTTCCCTAGCTAGGGGCTTTACACTATATTCTGCTGATTTGCAAAGCCTCTAAGATGTTAACCATCAAATTCGCACAGCTGTTCTCCCAACCAGAGCTGGCTGTATGTTCATCCTCTACCACACCCACTTTTGTTCTCTATAGAGTATGAGCTTTGTTCTGACCCAGAACGTGCTATATAGACCAGGCAGGCCTCACATTCACAGGAATCCACCCTAGCACTGGGAAAGAAATCTCCGTCAACAAATGGCATCAATGTGGACAACCAAATCCACTTAAAATCCAAGACAGTTTGGGAAGGAATTCTAGATACAAAAAGAACAGAGTTAAGCATGGCTTCTTGGTAGTAGCATTTTCTCAGATGGGCTCTGTTTGCTAGAGGAAAGCATGTCTCATTTAAGAGAGGCTTTCTGACTCAGCTTTAGCTGCAAAAACCTTGCAACTCTTTTAAGAAGCCCCACCAGCTGGGCGGTGGTGGCGCACGCCTTTAATCCCAGCACTTGGGAGGCAGAGGCAGGCGGATCTCTGTGAGTTCGAGGCCAGCCTGGTCTAGAAGAGCTAGTTCCAGGACAGGAACCGAACCAAAAGCTACGGAGAAACCCTGTCTCGAAAATTAAAAAAAAAAGGCCCCACCACAAAACACTTAAATGGTGTTTATGAATAGCCAACAGCATGCTTCTTGGTGGTGGCAAGAACCTTGAAACTCCATAGAGTTGTGGCAATAAACATGGCTCTGGCCGGTACCTCTGCCATAAGGCTAGACTCTCAGAAAGCTAAGGAATGAGGTGGATCCAGCCATCAAAGCCAACGGCTTTAATCCTACCCATATTGCTTAGCAAATTGAAGACTCATGTGGTCAGGAAAAGAGAGATATACAGGAAAGATAGATTTTAACAACAAAAAAAACTCTAAAGGGTTTACAGTGTGTTTAAAACTATATGTAGGCTCAGGAGAGAAAAGAAAATGAATAAAGTGCTTAAAGAGAGAGAGAGAGAGAGAGAGAGAGAGAGAGAGAAGTTGGGTGTGGGGGTACACACCTTTAATTCCAACATTTGGGAGGCAGAGGCAAATGAATCTCTGTGAGTCCAAGGACAGCCTGGTCTACAGAGTGAATTCCAGAACAGCCAAAGATACACAAAGAAACCCTGTCTTAAAAACCAAAAATAAAAAAGAAATAGTGTAATGGTCTATCCAGTCCCTTTAAGAGACAAGCCCTGCCCACTCCCTCCCTGATCCACCACCAAGGCAGGCAGATCTTCCTTCTGCTTCTGGCCTGAGCTCTCTTCCTTTCCATCTCTCTCCCAAAAAGGTAGCTGCTGCCATGGCTCTCTCCCCCCCCCCTTCTGGTTCTCTCTCTCTCTCTCTCTGCTCTTCCCCCATCTCCCCTTCTCCCCTTTTCCCTTACCACTCCATAACCCACCAAATAAATACCCAATTCCTCTGCATGGCATGCCTATCCATCTGTTTCTCACCCGCCACATGGCCCACTGTGGTCTGGGGACCTGCTGCCCACTGCCACCACTGGGGACCTACAGCGTTTCTGCTGTTGCATCCCTCAGAGAATAGAGCCCTTTCACTTAAACCCTACCAAATGAGAGTTTAAAATAAAGCTACCTGATGATAGAAAATACACAGAGAATCTGGATATTGTATGTTATTGTGTTGTATTTGAATTGTTTGATGGCTGAGGAAGGATCAACGATTCCTAAAAGACATTTGATTATAAATGCTGCTGGATTAATCCAACCTATACATTTTGAAAATGCCCTGACTTTAAAATATAAGTCAAGAGGGACTGGAGAGATGGCTCAGCGGTTAAGAGCATTGCCTGCTCTTCCAAAGGTCCTGAGTTCAATTCCCAGCAACCACATGGTGGCTCACAACCATCTGGTAATGAGGTCTGGTGCCCTCTTCTGGCCTGCAGGCATACATGTACATAGGATATTATATACGTAAAAAATAAAATAAAAGTCAAAAGATATGTTACTTCGGAGGAGAGATTTTGCTTTTGTCTCCACAGGAAATGAGAGGCTGTGGATTCATTCTGGGTTTTAAAATGCTTGATTAAGGAAGACAGCCCTGATAAATCTCTGATAGGACTAGATGGCCCAAATGTCTGAGTTCTATATCCAGAACAATTTCAAAACTGCTGGCCGAAATAATCAACACTCACAGAATACTCCAGTCAGGACTTGATCATAATTCTAAATTTTCTTTAGGTCCCCATAAGATTATCAGTGCCCTCAATCAGCAGGAAGTAGTCTAGAAAACTATGCCTACATTCCCAAAAAAAAAAAATGGATTAAATGGATTATGGATGTTTGTCTTTGTTTAGAGTGTTGGTTACAAGTTGTTATGGATAATAGTCAGGAAGAAAGCTAAACAAAGGAGATTAGATTCAGAGTTTTTGTTTTGAAGAAAAGGGGGTTGGGGAAATGCTGTGGGACAATGATCTTATATTCTGTAAAGATTTGCCAGTTGTACTGCTTTAATAAAATACTGATTGGCCAGTAGCCAGGCAGGAAGTATAGGCTGGGGGGGGGGGCAGAAAAGGAGAATTCTAGGAAGAGGAAAGGCTGAATCTGGAGTCATCATTCAAACACAGAGGAAGCAAGATGATAATGCCTTACTGATAAAAGGTACCAAGCCATGTGGCTAACACAGATACGAATTATGGGCTAATATAGGTTATAAGAATTAATAGGAAGTCTGAACTAACACGTTAACCAGTTTATAATTAATGTAGATCTCTGTGTTTCTTTGAGACTTTACAGCTGTGGGGCCAGGGTGGGACAGAAACTACTGTCAACAATGGGGCACAATTAGCTACCATATCTCATTTGCTGATTTCTAAAAATTGCCTGTTTACCCTCATTCACTAGAATACAAGCTCCAGGATAGTAGAGATTTTATCTCCCTTCCCCAAGACAGGTTCTTGTTATTAGCATCCAAGTGCTAATTTGAATCTCTTATTTATTTATTTGGGTGTCTTAATTATTTGTTTCTTTGGTTGGATGGGTATTGTCTGCCTGTATGTCTGAGCACTATGACTGCAATAGCTTCAGAGGCCAGGAGAGGGCCTCAGGCTCCTGGGACAGGTGATTTTATCACTGTATGGAAGAAGGGTCATCCTGAAGAGCAGCCAATGCTTTAACCATTAAATTATCTCTCCAGTCCCCTCAAGAGGTCTCATATTCACAATCCTCCCACTTGAATCTTCTAAGTGTTGAGATTACAAAATGTAAGAATTATGGGTACAGGCCACCAGACCTCAAAAGACAGTAGAAATTCAATACATGGTGAGGTACCACTGAAGCTAAAAGAAAAGAGAGAGAGAGAAAGAAAAAGATCCAAGTATAGTGTTATGCCCCAGGAGCCCCAGCATTTGGGGTAATGAAGCAGGAGGGCTGCCACAAGTTCAAGGCCATCTTGATCTACACTGAGAGCTCTAAGCCCTCAGAGACATCTCTTAAATAAAGTAGACCTGAGAAATGGCTCAGAGGCTAAGAGTGAGAAATGTGGCAAACACCTTTAATTCCAGCACTCCGTAATTTATTTTTAAGTCAATATTTCTGGGGGCTGGAGAGATGGATCAGCGGTTAAGAGCACTGGCTGCTCTTCCAGAGGACCGGGGTTCAATTCCCAGCACCGACATGGTGGCTCACAGCCATCTGTAAGTCCAGTCCTGGGGAGCTGAGAGCTCTTCTGTTCTCAGGGCACTGCACTCATGTGATGTACAGACATACATGCAGGCAAAATGTTATCACGTATAAAAATTATTAATTAAAAAAAGTATCATTGAGTTTTGACAATAAAGGCATTGAGCAAAGCAACTGAAGTGTACAGGGACAAAAATGACTTTAGACAACTGAGAAAAATATGCAGTGAAAAAGTAAAGAGACATGATCCAGAAAACACCGACAAACAGAAAATTCAAATTGCCTCACAGAAGAAAATAGCAGACAGAGAAGTTAGATGCCAATTTTGAGGAGAAAGGGCTGTTAAACATTGTTGAGCCTGGTCCAGTTACCTAAAATTCACAGCCAATTCTTCCTATCTTTCCAAATCTGAAAACCCACTCATACCTGGAAGATAAAATATATATATCCTTATCCGGGGATACTTAAGAATGTTTTTGAGCAGGGCAGTGGTAACACACACTCTTTTAATCCCAATACTCAGGAGGCAGAAATAAGTGTTTCAAAACCAGCCTGGTCTTCAGAGTAAGTTCTAGGACAGGTTCCACAGCTACAGAAAAACCCTGCCTCAAAAAACAAACAAACAGACTGTTTTAGCTAGGCCTGATGGCACAGGCCTGTAATACAAATACTAGCATGCTGAAGCAGGATGATAACAAGTTTGAGGCTAGCCTGGGCTCAAATAAATAAAGGGCTTAGAATGTGGCTCAGTTGGTTGAGTGGCTCCCTAGCATTTACGAAGCCCTTGGTTCCATTCATACCAAAAAAACCCCTAATGTCCTGGGGTAAGCCTGTAATCCTAGTTCTCAGGAGGCAGAAGCAGAAGAACCAAATTCGTGCTTAGCTACTTAGTGAATTTAAAGTTAGCCTATGCTACCTGAGACCCTGTCTCAAAATCAAAAAAAAAAAAAAAAAAAAAAAAAAAATTGCCTCTTGACCTAATAGGCTAAGCATCCGAGATTCATATATTAACCAGCAATTAACTTGATAAATGTCACCATTGGAAACTTTTCATGTTCTCAGCAGAAAACATGTTTTTAAGTAACACAGTGTCCTAGGACAGACAGGAAGAGAGACTGAAATAAAGAAAGCTAATTGAAGCATGCTTGGCACAAGCCTATGGTCTCAGCACACTGAAGGCCACAGGAAGATTAGGAGTTCAAAGTCACCTTAGCAATTAGATCAAGGCCAGCCTGGGTTACAGGAGACCCTGACTCAAATACAAATAGGTTTGAAACAAGGTCTTACTATGGTCGCCGACCTTGAGCTCACCATCCTGTCTCAGTTTCTGAGGACGGATATTACTGGTGTCTACCACACTTGGCTCTAGTAAAGTATGCTTTAAAAATACCCTTTTAAAGTTATCAAGCCTCTGTGAGTTCCAGGCCATCCTAATTGAGTACTTGCTTTTGCAGAGGAAATCAGTTCCTAACACCTATTTTGGGTGGCTCACAATTGCTATAACTCTCTCTAGTTCCAGGGGATCCAATGTCCTTTTCTGGCCTCTGAAGACAATTACACTTACACTTACCTATATACAAATACAGAGATACACACATACACATAAATTTAAAACTAATTTTTCTTTTTTGGAGGCAGGGTTGGATAGCCCTGTGTTGTATAGCCCTGGCTGTTCTGGAACTCACTCTGTACACCAGGTTGGCCTCATCACAAAGACCTGCCTACCTCTGTCTCCCAAGAGCTGGGATTAAAGGTGTGTGCCAGATTGTTTTTTTCTTTCAAAATTTATTTATGTATACTGGTGTTTTGCTTGCATGTATGTCTATGTGATGCTATGTGATGGTACCATGTGCCCTGGAACTGGTGTTACAGATAGCTGTCAGCACCTAGGAGTTGAACCCAGGTCTGCTGAGCCATCTTCCCAGCCCTACAAGTAGTCTTAAAGCATTAAAATCAAGGGCCTCCTGGAGCTGGAAAGATAACTTAGTGGTCAAGGGCACTGGGTTCAATTTCCAGCACACACAGGGCAGCTCACAAGTGTCCAGTTCCAGGGCAGCGGGCCCTCTCACACAGACATACATGCAAGCAAAACACCAATGCACATAAAAATAAATAAAATCTTTAAAAAGTAAAATCTTTAAAAAGTCAAGCAGTGGTGGCACACACCTTTAATCCCAGCAAGGCGAGGCAGGCGGATCTCTGTGAGTTCAAGGTCAGCCTGGTCTACAAAAGCTAGTTCCAGGACAGGCACCAAAGCTACAAAAAAACCTTGTCTCGAAAAAAAAATTTAAATAAATAAAAATAAAATCGAGGACTAGAATTATGATTAATCATTTGATAGTACTTGATGCACTAACATAGTACCTGGATTCAATACACATGGTAGCTCACAAGCCAGGGAATCTGGCTCTCTCTCCTGGTCTCCAGGATACCAGGCACACATGTGGTACACATACACTCAAGAAGGCAAACACATACATAAAACCTAAAAAGCTTAATTTAAAAAAAAAATACACACGCTAAACCAGGACAGACATGGTAGGTGTCTTAAACCTCTAACTCCAGCACTTGGGAAGTGGAAACAGGAGAATTAAGAGTTCAAAGCCAACTCTGGCTACATGACAAGACTGTCTGAAAAACAAAAACTAATGGGGTAGAGAGAAGGGAGGGAAGAGAGTGGGAAGGCTGGAAACCTTACAGCTCTTTTGAAAGCCTCTGATATTTCATTTGCACAGATGCTCTGGTGTTTCTGCAGCAGTGCAGCAGGGGAAATGTTCTGTATAAAAATAAGCATTACCGTTAACATGGTGTGCACGCATTTAACCCCCTTGTTTCTGGGGGTTCCTAGTGCCCATTGAAGCTAGAAGAGGGTCAGACCCTGGGAGCTAGAGCCACAGACATGTGTGAGTCATCTGGTGTGGTTACTGAAAACCACACTGGGTCTTTTGGTGCCCTTAACAATTGAGCCATCTTGCTGAGGGNCGAGACCAGCCTGGTCTACAAGAGCTAGTTCCAGGACAGGCTCCAAAACCTCAGAGAAACCCTGTCTCAAAAAACAAAACAAAACAAAACAAAAAAAAAAAACCAAAAAAAAAAATCATAAAGATAAGCATTGCCAGCACAAAAATTGTAAAAAGGACAATTCTTAACACATACTACATGTAGTGAAGTCTATTGATCTTCACGTAATTTATAAACAATGGTCCTTTTCTGACAGTGATTTTTCCGACTCCTTAGCCTGTACAGACCACATTCTTTTTGGTGCCCTCAATACACTGGTCAAGGCTACCAAGTCTCCACTCACTTTAATCTCCCATCATCACTCGGGTTGCAGTTTTGTTTTGAGAGATCTCCGATGCAGCCAAAACTGGTTTGGAACTTCTGAATTTCCTACCGCAGCTCCCAAGTGCCGAGACCTGGAGCACGTGCCTCACTACCCACGTCTGTTTTTCCTTCTTCTCCCAAAGTTCTGAGGTTTGAGCCCCAGGATTCCTGCTAATTCCAGACAAGGGTTCCCATCACGGAACTAAATCTCTATAGACAGCTCCGATCAATTTTTTTCTTTTTTAGAGGTAGGATCATCTTCCAGATGTTGCTACACAGTTTTAAGAGTTTAAAACCAAGTATTAGGCACACCTCTCTTGTGAAAGCGTCCCGAGCTTCCTGCCCCGCTGGCTGCACTATCCGACAGTACTCTGCAAGGTCTCAGCGCATTTCTGCCCCTTGTTTGTCCTGTCTTAGTAGCATCTATCAACAGTGCCTCTGGCTTCACGTCTTCAAACTTTTCTTTTTGTTCATTCTTCAATCTTTGTTTATAGGAGAGTCTGAACACAGATCCCCACAACCACAAATTAAGCTTCTGAGTTTCTCAAATTAGGAAACAGCGCAATGGATAAGCCTCAGACCCCTGCGTAATCTTGTTATCTTCCCTGTCAGGTTTTCATCTTCAATATTCACTGTTTACTTGGAATGCCTTATCTTGTCCCACTTGGAGGCCCTGTCCTACAGGTTCAATGCAGAATGTCTCCCAGCAATACTCCTCAGTCCTGTGTCCACTCTCCTAACAAATCATCTACTCTGCTTCAACAGCCATTCACAATTTTTTTCTCCCATTTCAGCTTCTCTGAAAACAGGATCTATCTTATATCCTGATCAGCATGCTGACCTGATAAATAGTACCTTTCTCATTATGCCCGGGACCATGGGTGCAGCTCTGGGGAAAAGTCCTGAGATCAGTCTTCAGCACCACACGAAAAGTGACTTTAGGGCCTTTATTCCCAGCATTTGGGAGGCAGAGTCCAGTTTAGTGGACACAGGGAGTTTCAGACCAGGTGGGGTTACAAAGTAGCCAGGAGTGGTGGTCCAATACCTTTAATCTGGGGAGGCAGAGGCAGATGGACCTCTGAGTTTGGGGCCAGCCTGGTTTACAGAGCAAATTCCAGGACCGCCAGGGCTACACAGAGAACCCCGTCTCAAAAGATATGAGTTTTTTTTTTTTTTACAATCCCTGGCACAAAAAAATTGATCATATGGAATTATATTCTATTACAGATACTTTGCAGTTGTTTATGTGCATGGCTGTTTTGGCATGTATGACTGTGCACGTGCATACCTGAGGCCTGGGGAGACCAGAAGTGGGCACAGGATCTGTTGGAACTAGAGTTTCAGACAGTTTCATCATGTGAGTGCTGGAAATCCAACCCAAGTCCTTTAGAAGACTAGCCAGTGCTCTGAAGCCACCTCTCCAGCCTGTTTTGTCCTGTTTTGAGAGAGGATCTTAGTATCTAGCCCAAGTAAGCTTCAATTCAAGATCCTCTTTCTTTAGCTCCGCCAGCGCTGGAATTACAGGGAGCACCGTGACTTTCAGCCTCTATCAGGATTACTTCAAATAAATTCTTTCTTTTAAAGATTTGTTTTTTATTTTATGTGTATGTATATGCGAGTGCCCATTGAAGCTAGAAGAGGGTCAGACCCTGGGAGCTAGAGCCACAGACATGTGTGAGTCATCTGGTGTGGTTACTGAAAACCACACTGGGTCTTTTGGTGCCCTTAACAATTGAGCCATCTTGCTGAGGGTGTTGCTGCAGGCCTTTAATACCAGCACTTGCTGGGATTATGTCATTATGTTTTGGTTGTCATCCTCCCCCGACAACTTCTGCCATTCCTCAAGTAATGTCCACTTTGATTGTTTTTGTTTGATGGATTTTTCTTCATCTTTGTCTGGCAGGGTCAAATGGAGCCCATACTGGCCTCTCTCCGTGTAGTAGAGACTGACCTTGAACAATTTCTCCTGGTCCTCCTACCATCTTCCAACACCTGAGATCATGCCTTGCCACTTTTTTTTTCTTTGGTTTTTCATTGGCATGAAAGTCACCATGCAGCTGGCTGGAAAGATCTGCCTTTCTAAAACTGGAATTAAGAGTGTGCTCTTCCCGGGGCTGGAGAGATGGCTCAGAGGCTAAAGAGCACTGGCCGCAACCTGGTGGGGTGGTGCTGCCTTTAACCCTACACTCGGGAGACAGACAGAGGCAGGCAGATCTGTGAGGCCAGAGTGGTGTACTGGGATTAAAGGTGTGCACCACCATTGCCGGGCCATTCCAGGCTTTTTAAACACAGGTTCTGAAGATCTCGCGATTAAACTCGGGTCCTCAGGTTGCAGAGCAAGCATTTTACTGACTGAGCCATGTTTTGGCTTTTGTTTGCAACCTTGTTTTTATTTGAGACAGGGCTCATGTAGCCCAGCTCAAGAAGATCCTACACTGTCTCAACTTGCTCCTAAATTCTGGTCAAGTCTGTATTAACCAATGAGGGCTCTAAGGCAATAGTGTATTATGTAAACTCCTTTAAAGACACAATTAGGCTGAGGATCTCAACCCAGGTTTGTTGATTATGATTCATATAGATTGTCATTTTCATGTAACAAATATTAATGAGCAATTACTCTATGCGAACTGTATAAACACTAGAAGCAAACCCTTGGCATCTGGGAAGCTATTCTGCACCATTGGTCCATTTTTTAAGTCTTTTTTTCTTCCTTCCTCTCAATCCGGCTCTATAACGAGCTGAACCTCTCACTTGTAGTCCAGGCTGTCCTCAAACTCCTGCCTTACCCTCAGGAATGCTGGGATTTTATTTATTTATTTAATTTTTTTTTTTTTTTTT
>NW_026068174.1:4970737-4988297 GCF_014885135.2 Alexandromys fortis
TTTTTTTTTTTTTTTTTTTTTTTTTTGAGATAGGGCCTCCAACTCCCACAAAGCTGTGTACAGATAACCTTTAACTTCTGACCCTCCTGTCTCTACCTCCCTGTGCAGCTGTGGATAGATAACCTTTAACTTCTGACCTTCCCACCTCCACCTCCCTACGTAGCTGGGAATAACCTTTAACTTCTGACCCTCCTGCCTCCATCTCCCTATGTAGCTGGGAATAATTTTTAACTTCTGACCCTCCTGCCTCCAACTCCCACATGCTGAAATTTCAGGCAGGGACATCTGAGCCCAGTATTACCTGTGCTGGAGACAGAACCCAGGGTATGAAGCATACAAGCCTTCTACCAACTCAAGGAGGTTACCACCCTAACTGACAAGTTTACTAAGTAAAATCCACTCTCTTTTTTACAGTTTGCTGTTGTCTGTGCTGCTATTTCTGTTTTATTGTTGCTTCCTCCAGTACTGGAGCTCCAACCTGGGGCTTCATGTATGCAAACAATGTACTCTACCACAGGCCTAAAGTCCCAACTAGTTTCTCTTTTAACATCTTCTCATATAGTTCCCCTTTAATCAGTATTTCAGAAAAAAGAAACTATTTATGCCTTACTTCCTTTATTAGCCAGGTGCTGCAAAATATCACAAGAGACTGTTTCTTTTTATTCATGTTTATTGTTACATTGTGTGTATGTGGGGGAGGGGTGCTTCAGCTGGAGGTCAATGGGGAGGGTCAGAAGCAGACCTGCAGGAGTTGGTTCTCTCCTACAAACTCCAAAGATCAAACTTGGGCAGCTGGGCTTGGAAGCCAGAACCTTGGCTGGATAAGCCATATTACTCGTGAAATGGGTTGCAAGATCAAAAGGTCAAAAGGAACTCTTAGGAAGTTAAGTCGGGTAGTGGTGGTGCGAGCCTTTAGTTCCAGCACTCCAGCACTTGGGAGGCAGAGGCAGGCAGATCCCTGTGAGTTCCAGGACAACTAGAGCTGTTACACAGAGAAAACTTGTCTTGGAAAACCAGAAATAAAGACTGTGTTGGGAAACAATTATTTTCATGATTATAAACATCATAATCTTGTTTTTAAAAAGAATAGGTTTGATGCCAGGCAGCAGTGGCACAGGCCTTTAATCCCAGCATTTAGGAGGCAGAGGCAGGCAGATCGCTGAGTTCAAGGCCAGCCTGGTCTACAAGAGCCAGTTCCAGGACAGGCTCCAAAACTACAGAGAAACCTTATCTCAAACTCCTCCTCAAAAAAAGAATAGTTTTTTTGTTTTAGTTTTTTGTTTTGGTTTGGTTTTTGGTTTTTTAAGATAGGGTTTCTCTGTGAAACAGTCTTGACAGTCCTGAAACTCAATCTGTAAACCAGGCTGGTCTCAAACTCAGAGATCTGCCTGCCTCTACCTCTGGAGTACTGTGACTAAAGGCATGCGCCACTACCGCCTGGCTAAACAGAATGTTTTTAAGTTTCCCTTGAAGCACATGACCTTTTTTTTTTTTTTAAAGAAAATGATTCACTAGCAGAATAAAAAATAATTAAGTTGGGCAGTAGTGGTGCAGGCCTTTAATCCCAGCTCTCGGAAGGCAGAGACCAGATCAAGGCCAGCCTGGTCTACAAAGTGAGCTCCAGGAAAGTCTCCTAAACTACATAGACACTCTGTCTCGGAAAACCAAATACATACATACATATATACATACATAAAGGTAATAATTAAACCTTCTTCCTGTGTCTTAGCTCTTACAGGGTCATGAACTGAGCAGCTCTATGTCCTCATAATTAATTCATCTCTCACTTCAGTCAGACTGCTCACATCAGGGGCAATCAAGGTACTGGCCAGGCCCTACTTTCTTCCTAGCAAAGGAAATCCTCATCTGGTCACTATTACTTACATACAAGTAACTAACATAGTTAAAGAATTGAAGTAGATTCGAGGCCAGCCTGATCTACAGCCTGGTCTACAAGACAGGCTCTAAAACTACAGTGAAACCCTGTCTCGGAAAAAAAAAAAAAAGAAAAAAAAAAGAATTGCAGTAGAAAAGGATGGGAAGTTTTCATAGGCCCTCAACAAACCTGTTACTCTCACATAAAATGGGGGATATTTATGGTCTTGTTTGAACTAATGGAATTCTCCAATAAGGGGAAAAGGCACTATCAACATTAAAATAGATGTCCAATTATTAAAAATAAGATGGCTAGGCAGATTTGAATATGTTCTACCCCAATTTCATTTACAATGCGTAAAGACAGAATAAAGTTGGGGTCTGGAAAGCCTGTAATAGCAACAAATACTTTAATCTGTGTGCTGGAGACAAACCTCAAGGACCCAGAGGTGCTAATAAGTAAGTGCCCTACCTGAACTACATCCCAAGTACATGCCCCCGACCACACTCTCCTTTCTTTCTTTGTTTTAATTTTGAAGTACTGGGGATCAAAATGAAGGCTTTGGACACGCTAAGTAAACATTCTTCACTGAGCTATATTCACAGCTGGAGCACGCAGGATCTCACTATACTAATGCTGGCCTATTAGGCTTGAGTTCACGCTAACTCTGTGTGTGTGTGTGTGTGTGTGTGTGTGTTGGGGAGGGGAGTGGCAGCAGGATCTCACTATAGTAATGCTGGCCTATTAGCCTTGAACTCACTCTGTAGCCCAGGCAGGCCTTGAACTGGACCTCCCACCTCGCTTTCACATTCCCCAGCAGCTAGCTGCAATTACAGCCTGGGTCAGCAGGGCTAGCTCAAGTACACCCCTTATATTTAGACAGAGTTCCACTGTGTAGGCCTGGCTGGTCTAGAACTCACTATGTAGACCAGGCTGGCCTCAAACTCAGGGACTAGCCTGCCTCTCCTTCTGCTCCACCACATCCAGTCCTCAAATTCCCTTTAAAAACTACCCCTGCTGGGCTGAAGAGCTGGCTCAGAAGTTGGGAGCACTGATTGCTCTTCCAGAGGACCCAGGTTCAATTCCTAGCACCCACATGGCAGCTCACAATTGTCTGTAACTCTGGTTCCAGGGGATCCGGCACCTTCACACAAGCATACGTACAGACAAAACACCAAAGACATAAAATGAAAGCAAATAAATTATTAAAAAAAGAAGAAAACTGGGAGTAGTGGTGCACGCCTTTAATCCTTTAAAAACTCAGAAGGCAGAAGTAGATAGATCTCTGTGAGTCTGAGGCCAGCCAGGTCTACACAGTGAGTTCCAGGACAACCAGGGCTATTACAGAGAAACCCTGTTCTGAGGGGGGAGGGGGTAGGAAGGAAGAGAAAAGAAAGAGATGGGGGCTGCCAGGACTATCCTCTAAGATGTGTGGATCAGACAGAGAATTTATTGGGAGAGTCAAATAACTAAATAGAACAAAAAAGGTTAAATGTTGCCATATAGTTTCAGGAGAGAAACATAAAAATAATGTGTTACCAGACAGAGTTAAAGTCAGCTAGGGTTCACTTCCTCCACGCCTCCAGAAGAGTCCACTCTTCTTATCTGTGGTTTTCATGGATCTAGCACAGCCACTCCCACCTTTATTCAGCTCTAGCAATCACTCCCCAGTTTTCAAAAGGCCTCACCATTTCAAGCTCTCAGTCCTCAGAGCCAGCAGAGCTAAAGTGTCTGCCTTCCTGCCCACTTGAAAGGCATCTGCACTTATCTTTCGAAAGCTGTGCCTAGAAAGGCACTCTCTCTCCACGGAAGCAGGCAGTTTAACTCTGTCCTCTGCTTTATCTACCCTCAACAACAAAGACTCGAGAGTGCTCCTCCAGTCTCTAAAGAACCAGCCGTCTCTTGGGCCCTTGCACAACTCCCTACTTGTCTTTTTCACTCTAAAGATTCCACAGACAGGAGAGTAACAACAACAGAAAGAGCTGAAAAGCTGCTGTACACCAATCTGAGCTCCAAAGCAGAGAATCCCCTGGGGCAACCAGACTCTTGCAAAGAAAGCTTTTACAATTAAAAAAATATCAGGGTCTGGAAGGCAATTCTTCCATTATTGTCATACCCTTTGCTTTCTTTGCAGTGTGCTAAATAAATTTGTTCTTTTCCCTACAAAATGGAGAAGAGGGTGAATCTCTTAGAACTGGCGTTATGGAGAGTTGTGAGCCATCATGTAAGTGCTAAGAATGGAACCTGGGCCCTCTTTAAAAGCAACAAATGCTTTAATAAAGAAAGAAAGAAAAAAAAAAAGAAAAAGAAAAAAAAAGAGCCTGAAAGATCAGAGGAAAAAAAAAAAAGCAACAAATGCTGTAAACCACCGAGCCATCTCTCCAGCCTCCAAATAAATACATATTTTTTTTAAATAAAAATAATAGAAGCTTGTTCTGGGCTAGATGATATAAAAAAAAAACTGTAATCCTACCTACTTGGGAGGCTAAGACTGGAGGATTGCAAATTCAAGGCCAGCCTAGGTAAATTAGTAAATTTAAAAAAAAAAAAATACAAAAGGGGCTAGTGGCAGGATACGTGCAGAGTAAACTTAAAACCCAGGCTCAGGTTCCAGTATCAAAAGAAGTAAGTAGAGACTGGGGAGATGGCTGGATGGCTCAGCAATAAATCCTTTGGCACACAAGCATTAACTGAGGACCCCTCCAAAACCTCAGCCAGCTGTGCCAGTGATCCCAGCTACTGGGGAGACACAGGCAGGACTGTTCATTCAAAACTAACTTGTCCTTAAATGCAAGACCCGGTCTCAAAATAAAAGGTAAAAGGAAGGCTGAGGATGTAGCTCAGTGCTTCAGTCTTGTCCGCATTTCCTCCTCTTGGGTCAGGAGCTACAGCTGCACACCATTTACAGGAGCATGGTACTTTTCCCATACAATTTGACAGTCAAGTTGTCACACCACAGAATAAAGTGTTATTTCCACATATGTCTGCTGTGCTTATGCAGAAAGCACGATTTTTTGTTCACTGAGGTTTTACAAATATGCTTTGTTTTTCCTGAGAAATCAGTCACTCCATTAATAATCATAGGGTCTAAAACATATCGCATTGTCGGGTACATAGCATTCGTATGGTACTTACAACTTATCGATTTCATAAGCACTCTCAACCACATACATGAAGCTTACGAAAGCCCTGCATTTAGTATTGCATCTTCCAGAGAGTCAGAAAGGTTAAGTGGGTTCTATCCAAGGTTATCGATCGGTTTATCTGTGATGGACTTGGTTCCAAACCTGACTCCAAGCCCTTGGCTCTTTAACCTAGACCCTCCTGGATTTAAACCGAGCTTCCGATTCCTAAGCATTACCCAGGACACACCATAACTTCAGTGACTAGCCCTTCTCTGCCTGATTCAGAGTTGGCTTCTTCAGCTCCAGCACGGCTTTTATTTTCCACCACCCTTCCCCCAGCAACCATTCTCTGAAAGAAGCGGAAAGGGAGAGGCGACCCAAAGCTCCTGGGGGAAGGGAAGATGACAAACCAGGCAGCGCAAGGCACTGGCCCTGCCGTGAGCTCCTTCACTCCACGAAACGCAGCCCCTTCCCTCCGCCAAGCTGTCCGGCTCTGGGACTCACGACCTAGTCATCCATGCTCCAAATTCTCCCACCATCACCTCAAACTATCCCTCCCCCACGACCCTCCGTCCCCGACCAGCAGAGGCCAACGCGCCACATCTGCACTCCCCAGGGTCAATTCCCCTTAAACTTGCACTTACTGTCGGTGACTGGGCCCGGCCCTCATGGCTGCTCCGTTGTCGCCCGTCGCCGCCACTGCTGCTCCACGCCCCAGCTTCTCAGTCACAGCCGCCGTCCGGACTGGCCCGGAGCCGCTCTAGCGCCTGCGCAGCCCGGAGTGCCCGGGGCCCTCTCAGGCAGCCTGCGCCTGCGCATCTTGCTCGGGGGGGCGTCTTTCTCAGTGCCTGATGGCCGGCTTCTCTGAGTCTCAAGTACGCATCGCCACCGGCTGGCCTTGGGTACGGAAAGTCTTAGAGAATGAGGCTCCCTTACTTAAAAGTAAGGCCTCTAGAATATCTTGCCTAGATTACTAAAGTCTTGAGCTGTGACTTATCTAAGAGGTCATACATTTAAAGACTCCTCCAGCATTCTGGATCCTGCTTGCATTTAAAGGCTGATGTTTTAGGCATCGAGGAAATTGCAGGTGAAAGTTCCCTACTGTTCATCTCCAACCCTGGAGTCTGATCTTTTTGCAAACTGGAAAAGAAGACCTTTAGGCCTGTATGTATGGTAGTAACACACGCTTGTTAACCCAGCAGCTCTTGGGAGATTAATACATCCGATTATGAGCGACTAAACATAGGTCCTAGGAACCGAATTCCCGACCTCTGCATGAGTGCTAAGCATCTCTCCAACACCTATACATATATCTTTAATGGGACTCTTCAGGCCAAGCGGTGGAGGCACACACCTTAAATCCCAGCATTGGGAGGCAGAGGCAGATGGATCTCTGTGAGTTTGAGGCCAGCCTGGTCTACCAACAGAGTTCCAGGAAAGCCAGGAGTGTTAGACAGAGAAGCCCTGTCCTGGGGAAAAAATATACATATAAACAAACAAACAGCCGGGCGATGGTGGCGCACGCCTTTAATCCCAGCACTCGGGAGGCAGAGGCAGGCGAATCTCTGTGAGTTCGAGACCAGCCTAGTCTACAGAGCTAGTTCCAGGACAGGCTCCAAAGCCACAGAGAAACCCCGTCTCGAAAAAAGCGAAAAACAAACAAACAAACAAGAAGCTCTCTATGAGTTTGAGGCAAGCCTGGTTTATGCAGCGAGTTCCAGGACAACCAGAGCTACACTGAAAGGCTCTGTCCCCCAAAAAGAAACTAGGTGTTACTTCTTTTTGCCTTCTCAGAGAAGTACCTAGGAACCTGAGGATTTTCATCAGAGGCTTACAGCAGTATCGGTATTGTGGTAATGACGACAACGATGACGACTTTGGCTCTGTAAAACACCATCTTATTATGTCATCCACGGGTGGTCTTGAACTCCCTATGTAGTCCATGTTGGCCTCAAACTTACTATCATCCTGCCTGAGCTTCCTGAATTACAAGATTACAGTCATCTATTATCATGCCTAGCATATGCTTATGGTTTTTAAGAATATAATTCTAGCCGAGCAGAGGTGGCTCACGCCTTTAATTCCAGCATTCAGGAGGCAAGGCTGGTGGATCTCTGTGAGTTCAAGGCCAGACTGATCTAGAGTGAGTTCCAGGACAACCAAGGCTACACAAGGAGACACTGTCTTGTAAAATCAGTGTGTGTGTGTGTGTGTGTGTGTATATATATATATATATATATATATAACAATAAAACAGTCTTGTAAAATCTATATATATATATATATATATATAATCCTATGTTGCTACGTTAGTATGTACTAATTGGTATATAATACAGTACACACAGTTTCAGACTTAATGAGTGAGCTGCCTTCTACCTGGTCTGGGATGGAGGGACTCTCAAACTTAATTAGGGCTGCTAACATAGGTGACATTGTTAACAGCAGTATGGACAACTTAACAGTGGCTGCCGTACTGGACAAAATGTCTTTCTTCTCTCATTTTTTATTTTTCTTTTTTAAGTGTCTTCCAGTGGCTGGAGAACTGGCTCAGTAGTTTAGAGCTCTTGTTGCTCTTGGAGAGGAGCTGGGCTCTATTCCGAGAGCCTACATGGTAGCTCACAACCATCCATAACTCCGGTTTCAGATGTCCACTTCCGGCCTCCTCAAGCACCAGGCACATACATGGAGCACATGCATGCAAAACACTCATACATATAAAATAAAAAAATCTAAAAGTGTCTTCCAAATAACTATGAGCATTTCTCAACTATGTTCTGGGTGCTGTTCTTTTTTTTAATAATTATTTTATGTGTATGAAAGTTTTGTCTGCATATATGTTTGTATGTGCACCACGTGTGCATGCCTGATGTTCTTGAAGACCAGGAAACTGTGTCACATTCCTTTGAACTGTAATTATAGGTAGCATGAGCACCCTATCAGTGCTGGGAATCAAGCCATCTCCTCTGCAAGAGCAGCTGTCTTAGGGTATCTATGGCTGTGACAGAATACCATGACCAAAAGCAAATTGGGGAGGGAAAGGTTTATTTTTTTGCTTACAAATTTCCACAAATCCCAGTCCATCATCAAAGGAAGACAGGGTAAGAACTCAATGACTGCTAAAGAGGCTGTGGAGTGCTGCTTACTCAGCCTGCCGCCTCCTCCTCCTCCTCCTCCTCCTCTTCCTCCTCCTCCTCCTCCTTCTTCTTTTTCTGAGACAAGGACTTTCAATATAGCCTTGCCTTAGCTGTCCTGGAAGCAATCTGGCTTTTTTTTCTTTCTGTTTGTTTGTTCTTTGAGACAGGGTTTGAGCCCTGTCCTCGACCTAGATTTGTAGACCAGGCTGGCCTCAAACACACAGAGATCCACCTGCCTCTGCCTCCAGAGTGCTGGGATTAAAGGTGTGCACTGCCAGCTCCAGGCTTACAGCCCCACTGTATGAAAGTATTTTTTCAATTGAGGTTCTCCCACACACAGATGAAGTTACGTTGACATAAAACTAGGCAGCAAAGCAGTCATTCTTTTTAAGTGCAGAGCCATCTCTCCAGCTCCCTCTTGTTATTTTTAAGATCTCACAGAGCCCCAGTCTGGCCTTGAGCTCCGGGTCATCCTGCCTTTATCTTCTAACTGCTGGGATTACAGGCTCTGCCAGCACTCCTAACACAAGGTCATCTTGAGATGTGTAGAGTGAAAGATCACAGCTGACAGAATTAGGTACTGGTTAGTAACCAGGACATCCTGTGAGCCAGCTCCTAACTTGAAAGACTTGACACTATTTATTCAAGGTGACACATTTGTAATCTCTGCACTTAATAAGTGGACAGAAGGGCTGCCTCAAATTAAGACCACCTTGAGAAAAAATAGCAAGAACCAGGCCACTCTGGCCACATAGCAAAACCCTGTCTGGGATGGAGGGCTGGGGGGCGAGGGGGGGGGAACATGTATCAGTTGCAAAAATATTGCAAAGTTGGCACAAAAATAGAATTGCACAGCCAGGAATGATCGAGAATTAATATTGACACTACTCCCTGATGAATGGATGACTAAAAGGAAGGCCTGAACTGACCTTGAAGTTTCTGGGAAAGATGCCTTGCTTCTCACCTCCCTGTGCTACATCATCAATGTCTCCATCTCCTGGATCCTTGCCTACTGAACTCTACATGATAACAATACCTCTGCCCACATTTAAACCGTTCTGGGTGTCCTAAGACAACTCTACACTTGAATTAAAGTTTATGTGCTAGGGTTAAGACTCGGCTGATGTCTTTATGTATGCCAAGACAATCTCCAATTCTTAATCCCCCCACTTTCATTTCCTCGGTGCTGAGAATAAGGCATGCACAACCACACACTGTTTGTTGGTGCTGCCCTTTGAACACAGAGCTTCCTGCATGCTAGGCAAAAGCTCTGTCACCTGAGCTACATCCTCATTCTCCCTCCCCATTTTTTCAAGAAAGGGTAGCCAGATCAGACTGGCCTTGAATTTCCACCTCTACTTCCCAAGTGCTAGATAACTTCACATTCAGACCTATTTGAATTGTTGTTATTATTGGAGACAGGGTCTCACTAAGTAGACTTGGCTAACCTGGAAATCACTATGTAGACCAGGCTGGCTTTAAACTCATAGAGATGTACCTGTGTCAACCTCCCAAGTGCTAGGATTAAAGGTGTGCGCCACCACCGCCCAGCTTGAATTTCTTTCTCTAAAAAAGATTTTATTTGGGGACTGGTGAGAAAGCTCAGCAGATAAGAGCACTTGCTGCTCTTCCAGATAACCAAGGTTCGGTTCCCAGCACCAACATTTCACTGGTAACAGTCTGTAACTCCAGTTTCAGGGGTTGCAGCCAACACCTTCTAGCTCTAGCACTGCACTGCTCATGTGGTGTGTGTGCACACATGCAGACAAAACACTAACACACATAAAAGGTTTTTAATTTCTAAAAAAGTTCTAAAAGATTTATTTATGTGTTTGTGCTTCTCCCCACACCTCTGTGTGTGTGTGTGTGTGTGTGTGTGTGCTGCACGCGCGCACACGCGTGTGGCCACAGAGGTCAGAAGAAAGAAGGTCAGATCTCCTAGAACTGGATTTACAGGCATCTGTAAGCCCCTGGTATACTTGCTAGGAACCAAACTTCAATCCTCTGCAGGAGCAGGAAGTGCTCTTAGCTACTGAAGCACCTCATCCTCTTGGACTACCCCCCCCTTTTCTGTTGTTATTTTGTTTTGATTTTCAAGACCAGATTTCTCTGTGTAGCCCTGACCTGGAACTCACTTTGTAGACCAGTAATTTATCTACTTTTGGGGTGGTGGACAGAGTCTCACTACGTTGCCCTGGCTGGCCTGGCAATTGATGTGTAGTTCTGGCTGTCTTCAAACTTTCAGATTTTGGGATAGCAGGAAATACCACCACACCCAGCTACTTACTATCTTTTGACCTGAACTTTTTCCTTTAGCCTAGTAGCAGTTTTGATAGTATTTCACCTACTTGTCCATCAAAGAAGATTCATGGTTTTCTAATTGCTGGTTGTCCCCTTATTTAGTAGCATCTTGTTCTCTGGGCTTCCATATGCCCATAGAACACCCAGAATATAATGTTCCAAAATGTTTGTTTCCTCCCGGAACAGAGAAGAAAGCTGGAAACTGGCTCTATTTGCAAACCATCAGTTAATTGGGCTTTTCTGGTTCTGTCCATTCTACATCAGTCAGAGATTCTCTGGACACCATTCCTTTAACAACAGCCCGGCCAGTTGGTTCTCTCCACCTTCAAAACTGTCCTGTATCATCAGTGTTTTTTCTCCATATACTGAGTCATTGCCATCAGCAAATACCAATCTTTTGTGTGAGTGTGGCATTGAGAGTTGTTCAGAGTTTCACCCTGTAGCTTAGACTGGCCTCAAACTCATGGTGACTCTTCTGTCTCAGTCTTCTCAGTAGTGATACTGCAATTACAAGTATAAGCTGCCTGGATCATCTTCATATTTTTTTCTTTTCCTTTTTTTCTTTTTTCATATTTTTTAAGATAGGGTCTTTAAATAAAAAAGAAAAAATGTAAAAAAAAAAAAGATAGGGTCTTGCTGGACAGTGGTGGCACATGCTTTTAATCCTAGCACTCAGGAGGCAGAGGCAGGTGGATCTCTGTGAGTTCAAGGCCAACCTGATTTACTGGGCAAGTTCCAGGACAGCCAGGGCTTTTATAGAAAAACCCTACCTCGAAAAAACAAATAACAACAACAATATAGGAGCTGGAGAGGTGGTTCTTTCAGAAGACCTGGGTTCAATTCCTACCATACACACAGTAGATCACAACTGTCTATAACTTCAGTTCCAGGGCATCCACTCACACAGACATACATGCAGGCAAAACAATACACATAAAATAAAAACAATGACAACATAAAGAGATGGATGGATGGATGGATGGATGGATGGATGGAAAAAATGAATGATAGGGTTTCAAGTATCCCAGGCTGGCCTTGAACTTGCTTTGTAGCTGAATATGACCCTGAACTTCTGATTCTCCTGCCTCCATTTGCTGAGTGCTGGGATCAGAGGTGTGTTCCAGCACACCCTGTGTTATGTGGTGCTGGGATCTAACCAAGGCTTTTGTGCTTTATAGACAAATACTCTACCAATTGAGCCATATCCCCAGGTTTATGGGTTTTCAGGGAGGGGGCTGTTTTCCCCACTTTTTTTTTTTTTTTTTTTTTTTTTTTTTTTTTTTTTTTTTTTTTTTTTTTTTTGCAGAGTTCCATTCACTGTGTAGCCCAGGATTCCCTTGAACTCACAGATATCCTCCTGGCTCAGATTCCCAAGTGCTAGAATTATCAGTGTGGGTCAGCCAACATACCCAGCTCCACTCCAGCTCCAATTGCATTGTCTCTTAAGTTCATTTCATTTAGGCTTTCAAAGCACCACACTGATGTACTGTGACCTCCTGTCAGATTACTATCAACTGCAACGTTGCCTCCAAAAGACTGGGCTGTAGGCGGGCCTGTAGGGCATTTTCTTAGTGAATGACATGGTAGGATCCAGCCCTTTGTGAGTGGTGCCACCTCTAGGCTGCTTGTTCCTAGATGCTACAAGAAAGGATACTGAGCCAGGAGATGGTGGATAAACCTTTAATCCCAGCACTTGGGAGACACAGGCAGGTGCATCTCTGAGTTCAAGGCCAGACTGGTCTACAGAACAAGTTCCAGGAGAGTCAGGGCTACACAGAGAAACTCTGTCTTTTTTTTTTTTTTTTTTTTCGAGACAGGGTTTCTCTGTGGCTTTGGAGCCTGTCCTGGAACTAGCTCTATAGACCAGGCTGGTCTCGAACTCACAGAGATCCAGAGAAACTCTGTCTTGAAAAAGCCAAAAAAGAAAAAAGAAAGCAGGTTGAGTGAGCCATGAGGAGGGAGCCAGTAGGTAGCACTCCTCCATGTTCTCTGTATCAGCTCCTGCCTCCAGGATCCTGACTAGTTCCTTCGTAGGCTTCCTCAGTGGATTGTGATTCAAGATATGGAAGTCAAATAAACCCTCTTCCCCGAGTAGGTTTTGGTTATAGAGCTTCATCATAGCTACAGTAACCCTAAGACTGCCACATCCAGCTGCAACACAGCTAAAAAGGAAATAAGAAAGGACCCTGCAGGATTGAGGTTAGAAAGCACTTAAAAGCCAGGTGGTGGTGGCGCAAGCCTTTAATCCCAGCACTCAGCAAGGCAGAGGCAGACAGATCTCTGTGAGTTCAAGGCCAGCTTGGTCTACAAAGAGAGTTCCAGGACAGTCAGGGTTATTTGACAGAGAAACCCTGAGAAAAAAGAAAGGAAGGAAGGAAGGCTCTAAAAAAAAAATAAGAAAAACGAAAAAAATCTTGGACTGGACAGTTGGTTCTGTGGTTAAGGGCACTTGTTGTTGTGAAAGACCCAGGTTTGATTCCCAGAAATAATGTGGAGGCTCACCGCCTCCTCCGGCACCAAGTACACATATGGTGCACAGATGTAGACACATAGAAAAACAAAAACAAATATTCAAAAAAATCTTTCCTGTGAAATGTGACATTTCCTAGCGCCTTTTCCCCATGCCCATTCTTATCAATCACGAGAGTTTCTCCTCTTGCGGCGCTGGAAGGACTGTTCTGGCGGCTTGGCTTCCCGAGGAATGGTGGTCAATCAGAAAACAGGACTAAAAAGCTCTCTTACAAAACTCCAGCAGAAGGAGAAATGGGAGTCTTCGCCGACCGTTATAATCACGCAGACAATATATACATCACAGTCTTTCCTTTCCTCAGCCTCCCTGAGCTTTGGCCGAAAGCTCGACCCGCCTACCCGTCCCAGGACGTCCAGTGAGGCTCAGCTCCGTTGGGGCGGATCTAGTTTTCTTCTACTCGATGGTTTGTGGGCCTCACGGCCCAACCGTAGCGCGCTTCTGTCGGTACCAGAGTGCATTGCGGCAAAATGGCTGCCCCCAGACGGCGCTGCGCTGGCCTAGTTCGGTCTTTATTCGGGGCCTGGCAGCTGGGCCCGCAGGCTGGGAGGGAGTGGGTGGCTTCGCCCGGCTCGCTTCTAGGTAACCAGGCGAGGTGCGTGTCCTGTGTCGGGGGTGCCATTTCCTCTGGTCCCCTCCTGGCCGCCGCTTCTGGTCGCTATGGTCAGGATTCCGCCTTGGACCGAATCCTTGGATTCCCTCAGCCTGACAGTTCGTTAGCTCCGAGCGTCCCCGCGGTGTCGGTACACAGAGGTAAAGGGCTCAGTTAATGCTGGTTGTGGGTGTTCGTTTTGTAACAGGTCTTCCTGTGGAACTGGTGTGGAACTCGGATCTTCCTGCTCCAGCCTCTGGAGTGTTGGGATTACAGGTGTCATGATGGTTTCAGCAGTGGAAGTCGTGTAGGTTAGTTATCCTCTGTCTCTGGGGATATCATTTCAGCCTCTATCATTTGATAGAAAATAAATCTGACTCCAGAGAGAGACAAGTAGTGACGGTTGTTGGAGAGTCTGAGAATGAGGGTCTGTAAAATACCTTAGCCTGCTCTTAAAGACTCTTGTTGCCTGACGAGCTGAGCATTCTTGGGACCCGTATGGCGGAAAGATAATCAGCTCCAGAAATTGTACTGTGACTTCCATAAGCTCATGCAAATACACAAATGTTAAGTCTGACAGCAGCAAGAGTTTAAGAATGGGAGGAACAAAAAAAAAAAAAAAAAGCCGGGCGGTGGTGGCGCCCGCCTTTAATCCCAGCACTTGAGAGGCAGAGGCAGAGGCAGGTGGATCTCTGTGAGTTCGAGACCAGCCTGGTCTACAAGAGCTAGTTCCAGGACAGGCTCCAAAACCACAGAGAAACCTTGTCTCGAAAAACCAAAAAAAAAAAAAAAAAAAAAGAATGGGAGGAAACCTGTGTTGGTCGCAGTCAGTAATGCCCCATCTACTTGTTAAGATACTAACTTGAGCCAGGTAGTCATGGTGCCTGCCTGTAGTCCCCACTCTGGGTAGGTAGAGGCAAGAGGATCTCCAGTTCCAGAAGTTTCTTCAGCTCTGACTGTAGCACCCTACTAATGCTGCTGTGAAGGTTCTGCGAAATTTCTTTGTCTCTTCTGATACTGTGTTGCTGCCAACAGTGACTAGTCTCCTACCAGGCTCCAGTCCATGCTCCTTGAGGAAGAAAGTGCTGCTTTTTTTGGGAGGACACATTGAGACAGAGTTTCACTCTAGCCCATGATCACCTGAAGCTCACTATCCCCAGTCTCCTTCATGCTGGGATTGCAAATTTGGGCCACCACATCCATTTCATTAATTTATTTACTTACTTACTATTTATGTTCTTTGTTTTTGTTTTTTTTTTTAAGACGGTTTCTCTATGTAACAGCTCTGACTGTCCTGGAACTTGCTTTGTGCCACCACCACTCAACTTTATTTAGGTTTTTTTTCGAGACAGGGTTTCTCTGTGTAGCCCTGATTGTCCTGGAACTCCCTCTCCACAATGACCTTGAACCCACAGAGAACTGTCTCCCGAGTGCTGTCGCCACTGCCCCTCCATGTATAAAGTGCTGTTCTCCATTGTAATTAGTGAGGTTGTTTTCTGTTTGTTTGAGACAGGGTCTAATTATGTAGCCCAGGCTGGTCTGTGTCTCAAATGTAATTCATTCTTTTTTTGAGATAGAGTTTCTCTGTGTAACAGTACTGGCTGTCCTAGAACTAACACTGTAGACCAGGCTGGCTTCAAACTCATAGAGATACTCCTGCCTCTCTTCCTCCTGAGTGCTGGGATTAAAGGCATGCGCCACCACCACCCGGCCCAGTAATCTACTTTTGCTTAAGCCTCTCAAAGGTTATGATTACAAGTATATGTATTTATCACAGTGCCCAACCTATGTTGAGCAATTTCTTTACACAGTTGTCATTGTGAAAAAGTTATTCATAGATATTGTTAGTGCGATTACATATGAGAAAACCAAGGGGCTTAGTTAGAGAGGTTAGATAACCTGAGAAATCCAATAAAATTAAATGCATACTAGTCTCAGAGTTAGGATGGGTAGCTTCAGCCTGGTGTACCAATCTTTCATTTTGATTTCCTCCTTGGGTATCAGAGCTGAGTATCTAATAAAGTCTAGATTCCAATATATCACTCATGTTCCCATCCTAACAGATGAGCAGAATCTGCTCTTGGTCCATACTCCTGACATGCCTGAGAATCCACGGGTCCTCCGAGTGGTCCTCCTGGGAACTCCAAATGCAGGAAAGTCAACACTCTCCAATCAGCTGCTGGGCCGTAAAGTATACCACACTTTTATCATCCCAACCCCTATACCTCCCTTTTTACACATTTCACTATCTTATGTATATGGGTGTTTTGCTTTCATAAATGTCTGTGTGGTACTTGTGTGCCTGGTGCCTACAGAGGCCAGAAAACCCCAGGATGTTAGATCCTCTGAAACTGCAGTTACAAACAGTTGTGAGCCAGCATGTGGGTGCTGGGAATTGAACCCAGGTCCTCTGGTAGAGCAGTCAGTTCTGTTAACCACTGGATCATTTACCCAGTTTCCTTATACCACCTCTTTCTCGTTTTGTTTTTTTCATTCACTTGTTGTGCCTGGGGAGATGGTCTGGGCGGGATCAAAGATCTCACTGGAACCTCTTTCTTCCTGGAAGGTGTTTCCTGTCTCCAAGAAGGTACACACCACTCGATGCCAAGCTCTAGGGGTCATCACAGAGAAGGAGGCCCAGGTGGTAGGTACCTGCAGAAGTTCTGCAAACAGGATAGAGTAAGGCTAATCAGTTCTCTCTTACCATTGGTCTTTTTTAAAAATGAAGATTCAGCCTGGCGCTGTGGTGGTGGTAACACACACCTGTAATCCCAGGCAGAGTCAGGTGAATGTCTGAGTTCAAGGCCAGTGAGTTCCAGGAAAACCAGGTCTATACAAAGAAATCCTGTATTGAAACACAAAAGCAGAACAAACAAAAACCAACAGCAACAGAAAACCGAAGAAAAGAAAAAAAAAGAATGCATAGAAGACACCCCCCATTTTTTATTTTTTGCTGTTCTTTTTGAGACAGGGTTTCTTTGTGTAGCCCAGACTGACCTGGAACTCCCTCTGTAGACCACTCCCAGCAAGGACCTCCCTATCTTAAGACTCCACGCAGTTCCTTCCTCTCCCTTCCCTCTTTTGCCGTTGTGTTCTGAAGTTTTTTACGTGTGTGCTCCTTGGCGCTTGCATGGGGGAGGGGATCAAGGACAACTTCCAAGAGTCTCTTCTTTTTTCTATTCTGTAAATCCTTAGACCCAAGATTGGGTTGTCAAGCTTGGCAGCTTGCGCCTTTACTGAACCACTCCATCCTTTGTGTTTGTGACAGTCTCATGTGACCCAGGTTGGCCTTTCTATGTAACCAGAGATTACCTTGATTTTATGATCTTTCTGCCTACTCCATCTCTCAAGTGCTGGGATACAAGAGATACCACCATGTCCAGCTCGGAATCTTCATTTTTTTCCCCTTTCAGAAATAGGGTCTCACCATGTAGCCCTGACTGGCACTGGTCTAAATGTATAGGCCAATCTGCCCTTAAACTTGAAATGATCCTCTTGCCTCTGTCTCCTAAATGCTGTGATTATAGGAGTGAAGGCGTGACACCCCACCTGACTAAACATAGCATAATTCAGCATTGAACTCTGTGGTTTTGTGTTTTATTTTGTGCAGTGCGGGGAATGTAACCCAGGGCCACTTGGGAACTACCCAAGCATTCTGCCAGTAAGTCCCGTCTCCAGCACTCCACTCACCCTTCATTTAGTCAACGTCATTCTTTCTTTCTTCCTGTTTCTCTGTGTAGGCTGTCCTGGAACTCACTCTGTAGACCAGGCTGGCCTCAAACTCAGAGATCTGTCTCCCGAGTGCTGGGATTAAAGGTCATCCTCTTAGCGGGCATTGGTGGCGCACGCCTTTAATCCCAGCACTTGGGACTTGGGAGGCAGAGGCAGGCGGATCTCTGTGAGTTCGAGACCAGCCTGGTCTACAGAGCTAGTTCCAGGACACGCTCCAAAGCCACAGAGAAACCCTGTCTCGAAAAACTAAAAAAAAAAAAAAAAAAGAGT
>NW_026068174.1:4988783-4999432 GCF_014885135.2 Alexandromys fortis
TTTATTATGTATACAACATTCTGCCTCGATGTATACCCGCACGCCAGAGGAGGGCACCAGATCTCAGTACAGATGGTTGTGAGCCACCATGTGGTTGCTAGGAATTGAACTCAGGACCTCTGGAAAGCAGCCAGTGCTCTTAACCTCTGAGCCATCTCTCTAGCCCCAAAAAGACCTTACTTAATATATATAAAGCCCTAGGTTGACTCCTAGAACCTAAAGTGGGGATATATATGGTCTTTCTCCCCACTAATCTATTTTAAAAATCTTTTCCTTTGCGGGGGTGGGTATCTCTCCTGATTCTAGATTCTGCTCGACACACCTGGCATCATCAGTCCTGTTAAACAGAAGAGGTATTACTTATGGGAACAGATGTGGGGAAGGTGGGGTGATAAAGAGGAGGGCATATTCCTTCCTAGGAGCTACAGGTTTTCCCTGTTACACCCATTCCTCATAAGAGTACGACCTTCCTGACCGATAAAGGTTTATCTTTTAGGCACCATCTGGAGCTGTCTTTGTTGGAAGACCCATGGAAGAGCATGGAATCTGCTGATCTTGGTTAGACTCTAAAAATCTGAAACCCTGTTTACAGAGCCTTTTATTCCTGAGAGTTTGGGAGCTTGGGGTCTGGCCAGAACCTATAGCCTGGAACTTGTTGTGGGTCAGGATGAAGGTCATGGTCTAGTTTGTCTCCCTGCTGCCTTCTAGTTGTAGTTCTTGTGGATGTGTCAGACAAGTGGACCAGGAGCCAGCTGAGCCCCCAGGTGCTGCAGTGTTTGACCCGCTTCTCTCAGGTTCCCAGCATCCTGGTCTTGAACAAGGTGAGTACTGCCCATCTGAAGAAGAGTCTCTCCATGATCTCATCTCACTCACCATGTACTCTGCTCACCCCCATCTACAGGTAGATTGCTTGAAGCAGAAGTCAGTTCTCCTGGAGCTGACAGCAGCCCTCACTGAAGGTGTGGTCAATGGCAAGAAGCTCAACATCAAGCAGGCGGCACACCTTGGCACCCCCTGCCCCAGCCCTGCAACTAGGGACCCCAATACTCACTCAGTGAGAAACCCTCAGAGAATTGGCTGGCCCTACTTCCAGGAGATCTTCATGTTATCAGCACTAAACAACAAGGATGTGAACACACTAAAGGTTAGTTAGCCTTGCCCATAGCCCATCTCTGCCATGGAAAGATAGGCCTCACCCAGCCCTGCCTGACTGTAAACTAAGATCCTGTCTTTTAAAAGACAAAACAAAAACCTGGCTGTGGTAATTTATACTTGTAATCCCAGCACTCCGGAGGACAAGGCAAGAGGATCTCAGGAGTTCAAGGTCATTTTCAACTACACAGTAAATTCAAGAGGCACTTCAGTTACAATGAGACCCTATCTCAGGAAACCAAAAACAGCCAGCTGTAGTGACATACACCTGTTATCCCCACACTCAGGAGGCAGAAGCAGAAGGATTACTCAGTTTGAGGCCAGCCTGGTCTCCACTGGAGTTATAGGCCAGCCAGGCTACATAAAGAGACCAGAAATGAACAGGAATATATCTCGGTGTAATGGTTGCCTAGTGTATAAGAGGTGCTGATTCGATCTCTAGCACCAAATAAAGTGGACATGGCGGTGCACACCTCTAATTGTAGCATTTAGGACATTTTTAACACTGGAAATTCAAGACAATCCGGAACAAATTAGGATGTACCGGGCCTGCTTGGTCTCCATGAGATCCTGTCTTTTTTAAAAGAGGCATTACAGTCAGTTGTGATAGCTCACTTGAATAGTTCAGGGCTTGTCAGGGTAAAGAAGAATCAAGAGTTTGCTAGCCAGGCTGGGCGGTGGTGTTGCACACCTTTAATCCCAGCACTTGGGAGGCAGAGACAGGTGGATCTCTGAGTTTGAGGCCAGCCTGGTCTACAAAGCGAGTTCCAGTACAGGCTTCAAAGTACAGAGAACCCTGTCTTGGGGGGAAAAAATTGCCAGCCAGCCTTTGCTACTATGTAGCAATTTTTTTTTTTTAATTTTTTAAGACAGGGTTTCTATGTTCTCTGTAGCTTTGGAGCCCGTCCTGGAACTAGCTCTTGTAGACCAAGCTGGCCTTGAACTCACAGAGATCCACCTGCCTCTGCCTCCCAAGTGCTGGGATTAAAGGCATGCACCACCACTGCCCAGCTCTACATAGCAATTTTAAGGTCAGTTTGGGGGCTGCATGAGGACCTGTCAAAAACAAAATGTGCTTGTTTCTCCTAGAAGTATGCATAAATAGGGAAGTACTGAGGGGGTTATGAGCTCACTCTTCCTTTGTACCCACAGCAGTACCTTCTAGCACAGGCCAAGCCAGGACCCTGGGAGTTCCATAGCGGAGTCCTCACTAGCCAGACCCCTGAAGAGATCTGTACCAACAAAATCCGAGAGAAGCTCCTAGAGTACCTGCCTGAGGAGGTGCCCTACAATGTGCAGCAGGTGTGGACGGAATGAAAGGACCCAGGGCCTGTACACCAGGCACACACCTGGAACAGTTGGGTACCATAAGATAAAAATGAGCCTGCCTGACTAGTCATGATGTCTCCTTATACAGAAGACAGTGATATGGGAGGAAGGACCAAGTGGGGAGCTAGTGATCCAGCAGAACCTTCTGGTACCCAAAGAATCTCATATGGTAAGTGAGGACAGGCTCAGAGATGGGGCAGCAGCAGTAACAGCCGAGGGTTCTTTCCCCCACCTGTGAGGCCAGACAACAGAACCAAGTGTCTCTTTTCACCACTTGCAGCGGATCCTGATTGGCCAGAAGGGCCTCTTGATCTCCCAGATTGCACAGGAAGTAGGCCGAGACCTCATGGACATCTTCCTCTGTGATGTTAACATCCGCCTCTCCGTGAAACTTCTCAAATGACCATCCTCTGTTGCTGTTCCCAGGGCCTCCCTGCTCGAGCTTTTGGGAAAGTAACTGACTAGAACTACCCTGTGAAAGGGGGGGCTGCAGGGCTGCTAAGGGCCATGGACACTGGGCTGCTAGCCAGTCTGGACTTGTTGAGTCTGCACAGTGCCTGCCCAACCATGTTTTCCGTTGGAGGAGAGAAGCTGCCTTAGCTCAGTTCTCAGGTAGTTCCTCTGCCTGGGGTCTCAGCTATGTAGGTCTTAGAAGTCTATCCCTGTGGTGTGAATAGGGTCATTCCATTCATCCTGTAGCATCGGACCCAAACCCAAACTCTTGCCCTGTTTCCAGTTGTTGGTAGGAAGAACCTTTCTCTTTGTCCCCAAGTTCCTCACTTTGAAGTTACATAAGGACCTGTGTGTTTCATTTTTTTAATGGTTTATTTATTTCCATTGGTGTGTCTGTGTAAGGCTGTTGGATCCCCTGGAACTGGAAATGTCTATAGACAGTTGTGAACTGCCATGTGGTGGCTGGGAATTGAATCCAGGTCATCTAGAAGAGCAGCCAGTGCTCTCAACTACTGAACCATCTCTTTTCAGCTCCCCCTCCCCACCTTGAGACAGGGTTCTTACTATACAATTCTGGTTGACTATTGCCATGTAGACCAGGCTAACTTTGAACTCACAGAAATCCATCCACCTGTCTTTCCTCCTGAGTGCTGAGATTAAAGGCGTGCGCCACTACTGCTGGCTTCAACCTTTAGTTCTTAAATGAGATAGTCCCAACCACCTGTTCACCCAATTTCTTGATCCTTCCCACCCCATCCTGCTACCCAGACCTGGGTGCTAATAAAGTTAAATGACAAGTGTTCGTATTTTTATCTTTATTTCTTTGAAACAGGGAAGAGAAAAATAGACCCATTCCCCTGCCCCTCATTCTCTTGTCAGCCTGGGGTCTCTTTTTCTTCCAGAAGTCTGCTCCGGGGCATTGAGCTCTTCTTGACACAGTTTCTGGGAGCAGCAAGAGAACCGTTACCATTACTAAACTCAGTAATGGTAACGGTTTCCTCGCCATCCCCAAGTGCCACAGCAGTCAGTAGGCTTGATGGGCTGAGCAGTGAGCCCCGTGGGCTTCAGCATTCTTCTGCCCTCCCAGGCAGACGCTAGAATGGGGTACCCAGACTAGTACATCATCTATACTGTAGTGTCTCATCACAAACTTACAGTATATGATGATATCCCAGCCAAGGCCCTGGAGGAGAGAGCTGTGGGTGTGCAGAGCCAAGGCATTGGGGCAGGATCAGTCAAGGCTGGACCCATACCTCCTTGCTCTTCCACTCCCCTCAGAGATTCTGTAGCCCCGGTAACCCAGGTGGCTAGAGGAAGAAGCTAAGGTCTATTCAGATCTATTAGGGGTGCAGAGTTAGAGCTAGGAGCAATGAGGCGGAGGGTTCCCTCTGGGCAGACCTGTAAGCAGGCTGGCAGCCACTCTGGGGAGTGCTTACCTGAAGCTGGAGCTGCAGTCTGGGGAAGCCTTTGCACAGGGCCAGCCTGTCTTGTCTCTTCAGGCTCTAGTGGCTCTGCTTTTAACCCTCTGGCTCCTCCCCTGGGTGGGGTACTTTTCCCCCGGGTTCTACAAGTCCCTACTTCTTAACTCTTCCCCTGCTGGCTTCATGAAACAAGTTACTAGCTCCTTTCCCTTTTTGTTTAATTTATTGGTTTTTTTTTTTTTTTTAAATGCTGGAGCTGAAATTTAGGGCCTAATGCATACCATCTAAGACCCCCATCACTGGCACTACACTTCCATCCTGCCTCCATTTTTTATATTTTTTAAATTTTTATTTATTAGTTGTTTTTCAAGACAAAGTGTCTCTGTGTAATAGCTCTAGCTGTCCTGGAACTCACACTGTAGACCAGGCTGGCCTAGAACTCACAAAGATCACTTGCCTCTACCTCCTGAATGCTGGGATTACAGGTGTGTGTTCCCACCACCCAGCTGCCCCCATTCTTTGAAATGAGTGACTTTCACCCCCACCCCGTGAAGCTGATTACCTACCCACTTCTAGGAAGTAGAAAAGCCCTCACCCCATCTTCAGGGCTTAGTTGTTTGTTGGAGCCCTGCTGAAAGGCCTTGTTTTCTTCTGGGTTATGGTTGGGAGTGCTCATTGAATCTGTAGGACAGGGAGGGTCCTGGCAGCTGGATCTATATGGAGTCTCTTGAAGCAAGCTCAGTGGAGCCCTCAGCCTAAATTTCCATTCCTAGAATTTGTTCTTTTGCTGAGCTCAGTACGCTGGAAATGGCCAGAGCCAAAGCCTGTTGGCCACACTGTTCTGGCAAGGTCCCTGGGTGAGTGTTACCCTGCTGGGAGACTGAAGAGCACCTGAGGCCCCAGCTCTTGTGGGGGTCCACTCTTTAGAGCCCAAGGCACTTCAAGTGAGAGCCTGGCACTATTTGGGTCTGTCTCCTTGGGGAAGGGGAGATTCCTGGTGAGACACTCTCCATAGCTGAGCCTCTGCTATTTAGACCCTCTTTCTGGGGGGATGTTCTGCCCCCTTTTCTTATCCTAGACAGTCTGGTCTGTTGTCTCCTCTGCAGGTGCAAACTACATTAGAATAGGGTGGGGGTGGGGGTGGAGGAGAGACCTAACCTTTTGGTTTGTTAGAGGTGTTCTGTTTACTGCCACAGCACGGGCTGGTGTTCCACCTCTGCTGTGTGAGCTTCCCTCAGCCAGTTAGCACTGTTCCGGTACAGGGACACCTTCTCTGCCTAGTCATATTTTGTTTCATTTACTTTAATTGTTTAGATACAGTCTTATGTAGGTATGGATGGCAACACTTTTCTTGTTGTTATTGTTCTTTTGTTTGTTTTGAGACAGGGTCTTTGTGTGGCCCTGGCTGGCCTGGAGCTCATTGCTATAACTGTGTAGACCAGGCTGGTCGTGAGCTCACAGAGATCCACCTGCCTCTACCTCCTAGGGTGCTGGGATTAAAGGAATACACCACTACACCCATCTCTTGTTTTTTTTTTTTTTTTTTTTTTTTTTTTTTTTTTTTTGTTGGGGTTTTTTTTTTTTTTTTTTTTTTTTGTTTTGTTTTTTTTTTTTTTTTTTTTTTTTTTTGAGGCAGGGGTCTCATTATGTTGTTCTGACTGGCCTGGAATTCTGTATAGATCTGGCTGACCTGGAACTCAGAGATACGCCAGCTCCGTCTCCTGAGTGTTTGGGTTAAAGGCATGCCTTGCTCTTATTATTATTATTATTATTGAAATACAGTCTCATGTGACCTTAAATCCTATTTATAACTGAGGATGACGTTGAACTTCTGAGCCTCTTGTCTAATTTCTGAGTGCAAGGGCTGCAAGCATTCATCACAATGCCAGGTTTATTCAGTGCTGAGAAATGGACCCAGAACCTTAGCACTGTAACAACTGAACTACATTTCCAATCCTCTACCCCCACTTTTTACTTTCTATTTTGAGTTGCCCAAACTGACATTTAAGCTCACTGTACAGTTCAGGGAAGCCTTCAGTTTTCAGCCCTGCCTCAGCCTCCCAAGTAACTGGAATTACAGGCCTTCGCTTCAGGCTCACTTTGATTAACACAGTGCAGATGTTAGCCTCAGGAGTTCAAATAAGTTAGTACCCAAGGCTGCTCTGCTCCTTCCCACAGATCACAGAGAAGACATCGGAAACCCTGTCTTCCTTCCCTTCCTTTCTGTGTGTCTGAGCCTGTGCTGGGGTTCCCTGTGTAACTTGATCCTGCTCATCCTGCTTCCACCGCTGAATTATAGCAGGCATCCACCTCCATCCCTGACTCCCATGGAATATTCTTGAAAACACTTTGGACCCACTGAGATTGCCCAGCTTTAGCAGTGACAGTCACAGCTCACTGCATCTGGCTCCATAACTTAGGACCTAAATCAGCCTCCAATTCCCCAAATGTAAACCCACTGGCTGCTGCAGTCTGCTCCCCGCTCCTTTGGCTCACTAGCTGTGTGGCTGGTGGCAAGTTGCTCTTCTCTGAGTTCTCGCTGCTGCATGCTCCAGCACACTGTGAGATCTAATGAGAAATGCATAGGTGAGAAAATGTCACCATGTGCTCTAGCTACAGCCATATTGGCTCCTGCCTCCCTGGGACCCCCTCCCAGGGCTCCACCTCTACGTTAGGACCCACAGACCAGCTGAGCTTTACAGAGTGAAGGCTTCCTACATCAGGACCAAGCTTCACGCTGAGGTCCAGTCCCAGGGTGAATTTGAGAGCCATGAGGGGTCCTGGAAGGAGAAGACAGAGCTATCTCTGCCAGCCAGAGATTCTGTGACTGTAGCCTCTGACTATGGGTGGGGGCTTCTGTGATCAGGGTGTGGAACTAGGAGAGAGTCTGCGCCTAGGTGAGATAGCCTGGGCTCCCTGATAAACTAGCCATACTATCGAGGTAGGGGCCTAGCACCTGCTTATCATGCCTGCAGGGCCAGAGCAGGACCTGGAGCCACTTTCCCCACCCAAGTCTGTCTTCTCTGCTGCCTGCTCCTCCATTTCTCTGACTCCCCTTCTGGAAGCCATGTAGTAACTGCTAAGCACGGAGTAGGGAATGCCATGTGAGTCCTTGGGCTGTCCCATTCTTCCAGCTCTGCTTCCGGCCTGAAGCTTGGTGTCGTCCCTGAGGCTGCCGTGAACCAGTCTAGGCCACTCTCCTGACTTCTAGCTCTGACCCCTGCCACCACAGCCTTAAACTCTTTACTCTTGTTTAGACTAAGCTAGGCATGGTGGTGCAGGCTTGTTGCTCCAGCACTCGGGAGGTGGAGGCAGGAGGATCAGAAGCTCAAGGTCATCCTCAGCAACACAGCCAGTTTGAAAGCAGAGTGGGCTGAAAGTACAAGCCAAGCATGGTGGCCTATGCCTATGTTCCAGCACTAGGAAAGCTGAATCGGCAGTCTGCCGCAAGTTCAAAGTCAGAGTGGGATACATAGCTATTTCTAGACCAACCCTGGCTGTATAACAAGACCCTGTCCAAAAACCAGCACAACCGAATTCCTTGGATTATGGTCTGGGGTATAGCTGAGTGATGGAGTATAGTAGTAGCATGTATGTGCCAGGCCTAAAGTACTATCTGTTGCATCCGAAATAAACACAGCAGTTAGACATGGTGGAACATGCCTGTTATCCTACCACTTGCAAGGTGGAAGCAGGAGGAGCAGGAATTCCAGGCCAGCCTAGACTACATGAGACTGTCTCAAAACAACAAAAATCCAAAACCAAAATAGAGGGAATGAAATTAAGAACTGTCAAATCCAGGGCTGGAAAGTCTTAGCAGTTAAAAGTGTGCACTACTCAGGACCCCAGTTCAGTTGCTAGCAATCATGTTAGGTGGGTTATAACTACCTGTCACTCCAGGGGAACCGAATACCTTTGGCTTCTTGGACACGTGTACCCACATGTGCCCATAACTATATAGCAACATGCTCACATATACATAATTAAAAACAGTTTTAAAAATCCACAGGCAAACAAAAGCCTTATTAAATCTGCCAGAATCCTTTCAAATCATGACATTGGAGCAAGTTTTGGTGGTGTATGGAGTGCTTAAAGTTCAGGGCTGGCCAAGCTGAGTGGTGGTGGTGCATGCCTTTAATCCTCTTTAATCCCAGCACTATGGTGGCAGAGGCAGGTGGATCTCTGTGAGTCCATGGCCAGCCTGGTCTATAAGAACTAGTTCCAGGACAGCTAAGGCTGTTACACAAAGAAACCCTGTCTCAAAAAAACTCAAAAATTTCAAGGCTAGCCTAGGTATAGCATGAAATCTGTCTGAAGAAAAAAAAAGCAAACAAATCAACAACAACAAGTCATGAAGCTCAAGTCCCTCGTTTAGATAAGAGGGGAAACCGAGGCCTAAAGAGTGGTGGAAAATCATCTGAAGTCTGGCGTTCCTGCCACCTGAGTGTCAGGAATGTGTGGCCCTAAGCAAGCAGGAAGGTGAGCTAGATCCCCACAGACTCCTAGGAAAGCACACATGCCTGCAGAACTTACATGCGTACATACTCTCCACATGTCCAGACACAACTCGGGCACAACTAAGGAAATACTGCTGGGAGAAGGACTCCCATCTTCCTCTTAATTCCCGAAATTACACAAAGTTAGCAGTGAGTGAGCTGTTTTGTTTTGAAACATTGCAGTTCAAGCCGGACTCAAACTCATGACAATTCTCTTACCTCAACCTCTCCATTGCTGGGATTACAGGCATGAGCCACCATACCTATGCTGGGACTACAGGCGTGAGTCAACATACCTGTGCTGGGATTACAGGCATGAGCCAACATACTCAGCCTTGTTTCATCTTATTTTATTGTTGCTGTTGTTAAGACAGTATTTCTTCCTGTGGCCCAGGTTGTCCTCAAACTTGTGATAAGATTTTAGCCTCAGGCTCTAAGTATATGGGATTACATGTGTGAGCTACCATGTCTGGCTTTCCTGCTGTGTTTTAGACATAAGGGAGTAAAAATAAGAGCCTTGGTGTGGCTCTGGGAACTAGCAAATTGAAAAGAGACACCTGAGGGGCTGTGGTATAGCGAGTGATAGAACGTGTGTACTATGCAGGAGACCCTGTGTTCAGTCTGAGGGGCTGTGGTATAGCGCGGTGGCAGAACACGTGTGTACTATGCAGGAGGCCCTGTGTTCAATCCTTAGCATGAACAAGAAAATAATGAAAAAGATGGAAAAGAACAGATCCTGGAGAAATGGTCCAGCACCCACATCCAGCAGCTCACAACCATCGTAACTCTAGTTCCAGGGATCCCTCTTCTGGCCTTGGGTAGAGGGCACCTGTCCACGTGGTTGGTAAATGACGGAGAAACGTGCCTGTTTATCCCACCTTAGGTCCATCTTGACTTCTCTGTGACACTTCCAACACCCTGGCATTTCTCTCCTGTGCCCATGCTTTGGTTCTGTCCTTCCTGTTGCCCTCAGCACCTGTTTCAGAGTCATAAGATGCCTGGGTATTCACAACCGCTCCATATGGGCTCATGATGGATTTACTTCTGTGGTCCAGGACCCTTCACCGGCCGTATTCCGGGAACACTGAAGAGATGCCATCCCTAGGACAGTGTCCCGAGTCTTCTCATCTCCTTAATATGTTCCCATTTGTCTCCATAAGTAAGCGTCATGTTGGACAATGTCCCCAGATGCTCCTGAAGCCCTTCCAGGGAATAGGGTCTTAGACATGGCTTTCTTCAAAGGCGACTGCACACTGCCAACGTCATAATAGAAAAACTGAGGAGTGAGCACTCAGTTGTGCCTCACAGTAAATCAGTTAAAGATACAGGACTCTGCTCTCCAAGACTGCACATGCATCCTGAGAACTCAGTGGGTCTCATATGATTCTGTGGGGCCATTTAAGTTTCAGGGACAAGAGAATCAGACCTGTTTTACCAGTTAGCAGTAATGGGATCGACTGCATGTAGATTGTTTAATTCGTCTCTCTGTACTGCCCTCTGCTTGCCTGCAAAACAAGGGTGATGCTAATAGCACCCTCACGTTCCTTGGGAAGGTTCAGGGAAAGGTTGTGTGGAAAAGCTCCGAAGGATACTGGGTTCCTGCCTATCTTCCAATTCCATTTCCACAGGCTCCACCTACCCACTGGATCCCTACCACATGGTAGGGAAGCACTCTACAACTGAACTCTACACCCAGCCCCACACCTTCTTCCTTCCTCCCTTTCCTTAAAAAGTTTGTGTGTGTGTGTGTGTGTGTGTGTGTGTGTGTGTGTGTGTGTATTTTGTTTTGAGTAGCCCA
>NW_026068174.1:4999575-5002190 GCF_014885135.2 Alexandromys fortis
ATTCTTCTTTTCTTCTTCTTCTTCTTCTTCTTCTTCTTCTTCTTCTTCTTCTTCTTCTTCTTCTTCTTCTTCTTCTTCTTCTTCTTCTCTTCCTCCTCCTCCCCCCCCTCCTCCTCCTTTCTTTTTTTTTTTTCCTTTTGAGACATGGTTTCATGTAACCTCGGCTACTCTTGAACTTGTTATGTAGCTAAGGATGACTTTAAACTCTTGATCTTCCTGCTTTCTTCTCTCAAGTGCTAGAATTACAGGTGTGTGCCACCATATCCAGATCTCAGACCTTCTATTTTTTTTATTTTTTTATTTTTTGGTTTTTCGAGACAGGATTTCTCTGTGGCTTTGGAGCCTGTCCTGGAAGTAGCTCTTGTAGACCAGGCTGGTCTCGAACTCACAGAGATCCACCTGCCTCTGCCTCCCGAGTGCTGGGATTAAAGGCATGCGCCACCATCGCCCGGCTCAGATCTCAGACCTTCTTGTAAGCCTCCTCTCCTGCGCTGGTGGCCAGCTCACACCCAATAATACTCTGCCTTTCTTTGAATTTTCTGCAGCCTGTGAGCCATCTGTCATGTCACTTGGCTACCCTGACATCACGGAGTGTCCATGACTTGAAGCAGAGCTTTCGGCTTGCATGGACAGGAAGTGTGCCTTAGAGTTCTTGCTTGCTTTTAGACCACTGTCCAGGGCAGACATAGAGCCAGAGGGGACAGCATGACTTTGAATTTGCCAGGGTCTGAGCTTTACTGACATCTGCTAGGTGGATCTGGCCCCTGTCCATGATCTTGAAGTTTGGACTTCTTCATCAGAAACTTCAAAGTGCCTTCTTTTCTATATTTTTTGTGAGGTTCAATGAGATCATAAAGACAGATGTTTCTCCCCTACAGCCTAGCTTGTGTTCAGTGGCATTCACCAAAACGAGGCTCTTTCCTCCGGCTTTGCAATGGCCTTCCCTTATTCATCTCCAATGAGGCTCGTAGCCATGGACACCTGTGTTCACTCCTATGCCTGCAAAGATGTGTGCATGAGTGTGCACCTCTTACACACCTGCTGAGAAACTTGAGGGAAGAATGGGCGCTATACCATGAACACTCCTTATGCCTGTTCATCAGCTGTAAGTGCTTGTCCTCAGGATCAGTAGGGACCACCATGTCTGTTTATGCTGAGGCCACAGCCTCCCTCGTCATTAGTCACAGCCCTGAAGGTATGGTTTGGTATTGAAAGTTCCCCAGAGAGCCTGTGAGTCCCTGTCTTTGGAAGCAAACCCTTCCCGCCATCAGCTAGGAGGCTCTTAGCTCCCTCCCTTCTTGCTAGGACAATTTGCACGCCTCACAGCTGCTATGGAAGAGATAGGCAGTGTGTATTATCAGGCCAGATGAGGCTCCTGATGACGGTTCTCATCCACCCCCAGACACAAGGATTCCTGGTCCCTTAACCCTCTCTGTGCCATGCCCTCAGGCTTGGAGCCTGGGAACAGTATGGAGCATGGTGGGTCCCTGCTTCATGCAAGCTCTCGGAGTCAGGCGCACCAGGAAGGAGGGACAGCAGCATCTGGGAGCCATCTTTGAGCTCTGTCTGCATCCAGAACCCTTTCCTGCCCTTCACAGTGCATGAGAGCACAGAGTATACTCTGAGAGTATACACTCTGGGGGTTTTGGTCCTGCTATCTTCACTTTGGGAGTCTATTGGTCCCAACCCCACCCCACATCATCCCCTCCTCACCAGGGCTCTGTCTCCTTGTTCACTGCCTTTTCTAGACTACGTTAGTTGTTTTCCCTGCCTAGTCACTGGTTTTGACCAATCTAGACCAATGGGTCAATACAGATCCAGTCGGGTCCCATTATAGCACACAGGCCTAAAATACCTGCGCTTCAAGTCTGGGAGTCTGGGCTCAGGTCCTGGTTCAGGAGCATGCACCTACTGCATCGCCTTGGACGAGTCTTCCCCTTAATGGGGCTCAGTTTCCTCAGTCTGCTAAACAAGGGCAGAAGTAGTCTTTTTTCACAGGATTAACTAGAGTAAAGGAGTAAAACATTTAATTAGAGCCAGAATGCACACCTTTGATCCTGAGGCCAGCCTGACCCAGAACGGCCAGGGCTACACTGAGAAACCCTGTCTTTGTTGTTGTTGTTTTTCTTTTTGAGATGTTTCTCTGTAGCTTCGGTGCCTGTCCTGGAACTAGCTCTGTAGACCAGGCTGGCCTCAAACTCACAGAAATTCACCTGCCTCTGCCTCCCGAGTGCTGGGATTAAAGTCGTGTGCCACCACAGCCCAGCTCGAGAAACCCTGTCTTAAAAATCAAAAAAGACAAACAAAACATTAGTTTTAAAGGTTTTTTTCTTTTTTCATAGTTGCTTTTAAAAAATAGTTTTTTTTAAAAATTACTTTTTAAAATTTTTATTTTTAGTTTTTTTTTGTTTTTGTTTTTGTTTTTTTCGAGTCAGGGTTTCTCTGTAGCTTTGGAGTTTGTCCTGGAACTAGCTCTTGTAGACCAGGCTGGCCTTGGACTCACAGAGATCTGCCTGTCTCTGTCTCCTAAGTGCTGGGATTAAAACTGTGTGCCACCACCATCCAGGGACACATACTTTGTGTGTGTGTGTGTGTGTGTGTGTGTGTGTGTGTGT
>NW_026068174.1:5002309-5106719 GCF_014885135.2 Alexandromys fortis
CATGTGAGGGTGAGTGTGTGTGTATGTATGTATGTGTGTGTATGTATGTATGTATGTGTGTGTATATGTGTGTATGTATGTATATATATATATACATATATATAATTATATATATAATTTTTTGAGATAGGGTCTTTCTGGTTGTCTTGGAACTCTGTAGACCAGGCTGGCCTCAAACTCAAGAGATCTAACTGCTTTTGCATCCTGAGTGCTGGGATTAAATGTGTGAGCCACCACTGCCTGACTCATCTTAGGCATCCTTATTTACAATACTGGTATGAATATTGTTGTACCTACATATACACATATTTTTGTTAGGTGTGGAATGGTTGGAATACAGGACACACAGCTGTACCAGTAGATACTAGTGGGTGCATGAAGTAGATTTGTTTTTTTGTTTTGTTTTAAAAGTACTTCTTTTTTTTCTTTTTTTTTTATTTATTTATTAAAGATTTCTGATTCTTCCCCACCACTGCCTCCCATTTCTCTCCCCCTCCCCATCAAGTAGATTTGTAAAGTGATTACGTAGCTATTCTCCATTTCTGTCTCTCTTTATCTTTTTTTCTTTTTGGGGGGGAGTAGTTTGCTGTCCTGGAACTTGCTCTGTAGACCAAACTGGCCTCACACTCACAGAGATCCTCCTGCCTCGTCTTCCTGGGTGCTGGGATTAAAGGTGTGCGCCATCACCCCCTGGCCATTTCTGTTTCTTTGAGACAGCGCCTCACGTGCTAGAGGCCGGGTTGAACTCCTGCTCTTCCTGCTTCCACCTCTTCCAGAGGGCTTGGGATGTTTGTTGCTCTATGTATGTCTTTCTGTCTTCCTGTGGTAGGGAGGGGATATGGGGTTTTGTGCATATTAAGCAAAGCATTCTACCACTGAGCTATGGCCGCCGTCCCTTTCTGACATATCTAGGGTGGACTTGTGCTCCCGATCCTTCTGCCTCTACATCCTGGGATTCTGGCATATGCTACCATGGCTGGCTAGGTTTCCTCTCTGTCTCTAGCTAGGAATTGAACTTTAATTCTTGGCATTCTTGGCAAAAGCTCCACCACTAAGCTGTCTCCTCAACCCTTCAAAGTTAAAGTATAAATAGTGAACAGCTATGAACGATCTCTCTTGGATTCTGGGTCTGTATTTTAGGAGTTTAGCTGGGCAGTCTGGTTTCAGTGACTCTCTAGGTAGACTATGTCATAGGACAAGGACCTTAAGACAATGCTACTGTCACATTGGCTTAAAGACGAATATGCCAGGCTGGTCTTGGTGGCACCCAACTCAATTCCCAGAACTGTGGAGGGAAAGGCAAGAGGATTGGTAAGAAGGTCAAGGCAGCCTTGGTAACAAGAACTCAAGGTCATCCTGGACTACTTGAGACCATCTCAACAAATTAAAATAGAAACAAACAGAAGAGAGTATTCTATTAAATAAACCAGAAGTTATGTATGTTGGCATAGCCATCTTGTATGACAGTCTCAGGGCATCTCTTCTGCCATATTGTGACCTAAATAGTGAGAACCACCCACCCAGTTTGAAGGGAAGGAGCAGGGGCTCTGTCTTTAGTTGGAAAAATGTCAAAGTCACACTGTCAGGGGAACATATGGGATGGATGATATTGTTGGCACTATCTTCAGAAACTATAGTCTGCCACATACATTTTCACTTATCTATCAGCCATTCTGTGTGCCCATGTCTGTTATTTGCTTTTATTTATTTGTATGTAGGATATATATTTATTAACAGTGAAAAAGCATTTACCCAACTATGCCTGTCATTTGTGTGTATTTTTCTAATGAGTTATTTTTTTTAATCTTCTTTATTGGTTAAAAAAAAGAATCCACTTTCTGAATGTCAGGGAGGGTTGTGTTTTAGGAGTTACAAAACCTTTTTTTTTTTTTTTTTGATTTTTTTGAGGCATTTTTTTTTTGTTGCTTTGGAGGCCGTCCTGGAACCTGCTCTTGTAGACCAGGCTGGTCTTGACCCTATAGAGATCCACCTGCCTCTGCAATGCTGATATTAAAGGCATGTACCTACCCAGTTTACATGAGACCCTTTTTAAAAAGACCAAAAACTTATACTATTAGGTTATTACTGATTTGTAAGTCTCATTTTTACATGCCTCTCTTTTCTTTGCTAGAATGGTTGGGAATTTAATCTAGTGCTTTGTGCTAGGCAATTACTCCATCAGTGAACTTCATCCCCTTCCTTCTTCCTCCTTCCCTTTCGAGACAGGGTCTCATTTATCCCAGACTGGCCTCAATTTCCTACAATGCTGAAAATAACCCCGGTCTCCTGATCTTCTTATCCCCACCCTGAGTGCTGAGACCACAGGCTGCACCATTACTAAGGGTTTTGAGGTGCTGGAGCTTGAATCCAAGCACTGCGCATGCTCAGAAAGCACCTTCCTGAGTCTTTACTGCTTTGCTCTGCTCCTTTGAGAGTTCTCACTGAAGTTGGAATTTACCTTTTTTTGCCTAGACTGATTATTACCAATCCCCAGCAATCCTATTTCTGCCACACTCTAGCACAGGTATGTATGGCTACACTAGGTTTTTTTTTTTTCTTCTGTTTTTGTTTTTCTGAGACAGGGTTTCTCTGTAGTTTTGGAGCCTGTCCTGGAACTAGCTCTTGTAGACCAGGCTGGCCTCGAACTCACAGAGATCCACCTGCCTCTTCCTCTGCTGGGATTAAAGGCGTGCGCCACCATAGCCTGGCTGGCTACACTATATATATATTTTTTAAATATGTATTATGTGTACAACATTCTGCTTCCCACACACCAGAAGAGGCCGCCAGATCTCATAGATGGCTGTGAGTCATCATGTGGTTGCTGGGAATTGAACTCAGGACCTCTGGAAGAGCGGTCAGTGCTCTTAACCTCTGAGCCATCTCTCCAGCCCCAGCTACACTATTTTTTATGTGGCACTGGGGATCTGAATTCAGGTCCCCATGCTTCCACTGAATCATCTCCCCAGCCCCATTCTTGTTTTTACATTGGTTGGAGAGATGACTCAGAGGTTAAGAGCACTGACTGATCTTCCAAAGGTCCCAAGATCAATTCCCAGCACCCACGTGGTGGCTCACAACTGTCTGTAGTAAGATCTGGTGTTCTCTTCTGGCCTGCAGGCAGAACACTGTATACATAATAAATAAATTAAAAGAGAATCTTGTTGCATGTGGTGGCATATGCCTGCAATTCCAGTACTTGGAAGGTAAAGGCAGAAGGAACTGGAGCTCAGGCAAGACTTGATTACATAGCAAGTTTGAAACCAGCCTGGACTACACGAGACCCTGTCTCCAAACAAACAAACAACCCCCTCACAAACAGCAATAAATTAGCCTGGGAGATTAAGTTATTTACCAACAGAGGAAATAAAATTTAAGTTAAAGCTGGGCAATGGTGGCGCACGCCTTTAATCCCAGCACTCGGGAGGCCAAGGCAGGTGGATCTCTGTGAGTTCGAGACCAGCCTGGTCTACAGAGCTAGTTCCAGGACAGGCTCCAAAGCCACAGAGAAACCCTGTCTTGAAAAAAAAAATTTTTTTTAGTTAAAATACAAGCAGCCCTATCAGAGCTCATGCTCCTTGTTTTTTAGATTTATTTACTTATTTAATGTATACAAGTGCTCTATCTGTATGTATGCCTTTATGTCAGAAGAGGGTATCATATCCCACTACAGATGGTTGTAAGCCACCATGTGATTGCTAGGAATTGAACTCAGGACCTCTGGAAGAGCAGCCAGAGCTCTTAACCTCTGAGCCATCTCTCCAGTAGCAAGTACATCCTCTTAAGGCTGAGAATTGGGCTCCATTGCTGAGTGGGACGAGGTCTGGCAGAGGGCCAGACTTGCTCCACTCGCTCCTCAGTGCCAAGGCCTGTCTCTATGAAGGCAAGGCCAGTAGACTGGTGCCTCCCAGTGGCTAGGGTAGGAAAGAGCAACCCTGATGCTGTAGTGCTTATGTGGGGGACCCAGGTGGCTCTTGATTCCTATTCTCTCTCCTCATAAAATACCCAATGAGGTGGGTGGTAGTGGTACAGGCCTTTAATCCCAGCACTTGGGAGGCAGAGATAGGCGGATCTCTGAGTTTGAGGCCAGCCTGATTTACAAGAGCTAGTTCCAGGACAGCTAGGACTGTTACACAGAGAAACCTGGTCTTGAAAAACCAAACCAAACCAAACCAAAACAACAACAACAAAAAAACCCCAAAAACAACCCCCCAAAAACAAACAAAACACACACACACAATGAAAGGTGTGGGCATAAGAGATCTTTATTTTTACCAGAGGGGGACAGGCAGTGGGGCAGTGCATCATCCAAACCCCAGACCAGACATGCAGCATTCACATGCAGAACAGCTACCCAGGCTGGGGCAGGGCCAGGGACCATGGGACACCCTTGCACCCCTACTAGGATACTTGGGCCTTGGGCTCTTCTGCCATCAATAGTGCAAAGATACAGAAGGTTTAGCTGCTTCCCATGGCTAGAACCCCATCATGCTGGCCAAGAAGAAAATGGCATAGAGTGAGGTTTGGCCAGTCTACAGCACTTGATTCTCTTACAGTTGGCACAGCCTTGCTCCCTGGGAGAACCCCATGCCCAGGACAGCACAGCACTAGCAGGAAAATCTATAACCTTTCCTGACCCCAACAGAACTAGATATTGACCCCAGAAAGACTTAGTAGAGTTGGACTAAGACCCACCCCACCAATCAAGGACAAGCCAATGAAGGGGATGTCCCTGAGGCATCCTAAGGCAGTAGTAAACTGAGGAAGCTGCTATAGACAAGAGGCCTTGCCTTTGTGCCTCTGGGGACAGGGGAGAGGGGCAGGCATAACAGCAGGCCTGGGCCTGGGTATGTGTGAAGGGCATTACTCTAGGCCCAAAAGGCCATGGCCACTCAGGCCTCAAAAAGGCAAGAGTGTGTGGGTTGTGATCTTCCTGTAACAGAGTTTAGGGCTAGATGTTCAGACCAGGAGAGAGCCGAGTGAGTGTCCTGCCCAGAACCCTTGTACCCGTGCTCGGCTCTGCCAGGACAAGGGAAGACAGACAGATACATGGAGAACTTGAAGGCACCAGGATTCTGAGGAGCAGTGGGGCCACTCCTTACAGACAGACAGTGATTGCAATAAACAACTTCAACTTCAGCTTCAACTGTATGATGTGTGTGGAGAGGGGAGGAAAGGAGGAGAGAAACAGCCAGAGGAAGAGGCACATATGGCAGGAGAGAAACACACTAGATGAACGTGGCAGTTATGTATGTGAGGGTGTGAAGGAGAGAGGAAGAAAAGGCTAAAGGAGAGAAGGGAGGATAGCCAGAGATGGCCTGAACTCGCCGCACTTCTGGTCCCTACAAAATAAGGCACCAGAGTCAGTAACGTTCTCGTTGTCCCTGTGATGTTGAAACAGGTGCTGCAGGGGCCAGCAGCTGCCGAAGGGCACGAGTCTGCAGGACCTCACACCTGTGCACCGGTGGCATTCCTGATCAGGGGTATCTGCAAGGAGGAAGGCCGGAATGAGGGCTGTGCAGTCCAGCGCCCGCTAGGGATTCCCACCACAGACAGGTCCACACCTTTGACAGGTCCACACCGGTGAGGGCATGCACAGAGGCAGGCAGTTCTGCAAGCAGCCGGTTCACTTCTGATGTCACCTTGCTGTTGTCCCCACTGAGAACTACAATCTCATCAACTTTGGCCAGGGGAGCAGAGATTTTGGCAGCAATCTAGGAGGTGGGGTTAGGAGAGTTTAGACAGAGAGCCACTCTGTTCACCGGCCCTGTCTAGCACTTCTCTCTTCCCATGTCACCCACCCCCAAAGCAACCCGACATCAAGGGACGGCCGCAGAGGTCCATGAGCCTGCTGGAGGCTTCCTGTCTGCCTGCTGAGTGTTTTCATCACAGCCTCCAGCAGTGTGTGGATGTTACCAACTGGGTCCAGAGAAATCCTGCCACTTGCCCAATGGTCAAGCAAGGAGACTAGAACTTTGAGTGCAAACTTGCGTGGGAAGGAACCTCACCTGGGGCAGGGCCTCCAATACCAAGGCCATCTTGGCTGCATCCCCATACTTCTGGTAGGCCTCAGCCTTGAGCTTCATTCGCTCAGCCTCTGCCTTGCCCATTGCCTCAATGACTGCTGCCTCTGCCTCTCCGATTTTACGAATCTTCTCAGCTTCTGCTTGTGCCAGCAGGACTTGCTTCACCCTGAGGGAGCCCAGGTCATGCAGATCAGTTAGCTAAGAAATGCTGGGGCTCCCTCCAACCTTACCTGGGCCCAGCATACCCTCTAGCTCTCTGTTCTGGTGGCTGTTAGGGATGGGAGACATCTGAAGGGGATGCCCTGTCCTGCTAGCTCTTGTGGGACACAAACCACCAGTTCCCAGCTGCGAGGGGGAAGGTCTGACAAGGAGGCCCTTTGTGCTAACCACAACCCCAGGCACTCTGGACTCTTAACTTATTGAGTCTTCCAGACAACAGGCTTGGGAGCTTATCTGCTTCAGAGAGGAACAGACTTGGGCAAGGGGGTAGTTAGCTTCCAAGCCGTGGCTGGGAGCACGTGGAGCACTGAGTGCAAAGCAGCCTCATGAGCCTGCCTGCAGGGCCCAGGCTCTCACTTTTCACCCTCGGCAATCTGCTGGATGCGATGGGCTTCCGCCTCTGCAGGGCGGCGCACTGTGGCGATGAGCTCCTTGTCAGTGCGGAGGATCTCCTGGGTCTCCACAGCGATCTGCTTCTTGCGCTGAACCACCTCAATCTCAATCTCTTCCTGCCGGATTTTCTGCTGCTCTCGGGCCCCTTGCAGCTCATAGGCCAACTGGGCCTCAGCTGTCTGTAGCAGGAAGAGTGGCACATGAGGGGGTGGACCGCATACCGAGTCCCGGGCCCTGTGCCTGGGGTCCTCGGTCTCACCTTTATGTTCACCTCTTCACTGAAGGCTGACTTTTGCAGCTCAAAGGCTCTCTTGGAGTCAGCAATCTTGGTGTCGGCCATGAATTTCACATCTAGCATCTCCTTCTTGCACTCAGCTTCCTGGAGTAGCAAGGGTGGTGGTGAGAATTAGCAGAGGGACCACAGAGCCATCAACCCTGCGTTCCCTCGCGGGCCTGAGGCATGAGAGAAAAACCCTGCATACCCGGATGCCTGCGTCCCGTTCTGCCTCTGCCACACCAATGTCTGCATCTCTCTGCACCACAGCCGTCTGTGTCTTGCCCAGGGAGCTCAGATAGTCTACTTTGTCATAAACGTCCTAAGGAAGGAAGGTGGTATAGTTGTCCCAGGGAACAGTATCCAGTACAGAGGGTGCCCCTCCTACCAGGTACCCATCTCCAGGTGGACAGAGGGTACAGGCTTCCTATTACCTTGATGGTGAAGCTGAGGATTTCGATGCCCATACGGCCAACATCAGGAGCTGCCACTTCCCGTACCAGCTTGGCAAACTGGTCTCGGTCCTGATAAATCTGTTCCACAGTCAGAGTTCCTGAGGGACAGAAGGAGCATAAACCAATCTCCAGGGGCTATCCAGCTGAGAGCGCAGGAAGCATCTGAGGGCAAGCCTGGGTGCATGTAAGGGTCAAGCAGTGTGAGCTGGATTTTCCTGAGGTCCTCTTCAGGAGTCTAACCTTCCTTCCTTGTGTAACAGCCTGAATGAGCAAATGTGTCCCAAGCAGTACCAGACATCCAAGCAGGCTGCCACTTTAACACCTTCCTCTTCAAGTTCCCATTTTAAAAAAAAAAAAAAAAATCTTTTTTTTTTTTTTTTTTGGGTTTTTTGAGACAGGGTTTCTCTGTGTAGCCCTGGCTGTCCTAGAACTCACTCTGTAGACCAGGTTGCCCTCGAACTCACAAAGATGTGCCTGTCTCTGCCTCTTGAGTGCTGGAATTAAGGGTGTGTACCACCACTGCTGGGATAAAAAAATTCTTAGAAATGAAATGTATTTATTTTTATGTGCATTTAATTTAAACTTTAAGTGATTTGCTTATTTTTGTGTACATTGGTGTTTTGTCTGTGTATATGTCTGTATGAGGGTGTCAGACCCCTGGAACTGGAGTTACAGATAGTCATGAGCTCCATGTGGGTGCTGGGAATTGAACCCAGGTCCTCTGGACGAATAATCAGTGCTTTTAATCACTGAGCCATCTCTCCAGACCCTAAAATTTTTATTAATATTATTTTGTGTGTGTTTGGATGTGTGTGGGTGCACATGCCTGTGTACAGGTGCCCGAAAAGGCAAGAGGTCAACCTTATCATTTCTCAGACACAGTCCACCTTGTTGTTTTTTTTTAATATTTATTTATTTGTTATGTATACAATATTCTGTTTGTGTGTATGTCTGCAGGCCAGAAGAGGGCACCAGACCTCATTACAGATGGTTGTGAGCCACCATGTGGTCGCCAGGAATTGAACTCAGGACCTTTGGAAGAACAGGCAATGCTCTTAACCACCGAGCCATCTCTCTAGCCCTCCACCTTATTTTTTGAGACAGGTTCTCTTATAGAGGATTTTCTTTTTGTTTTTCAAGACAGGGTTTTTCTGTATAGCCCTGGCTGTCCTGGAATTCACTCTGTAGACCAGGCTGGTCTTGAACTCAAGATCTACCTGCCTCACTGAGTGGTGGTGGCGCACGCCTTTAATCCTAGCACTTGGGAGGCAGAGGCAGGTGGATCTCTGTGAGTTCGAGGCCAGCCTAGCCTAGTTCCAGGACAGGCTCTAAAAAAACTACAGCAAAACCCTATATTAAAAACAAAAGTCTATTTAAATTAAAGGTGTGCACCACCCCCAATTGGCAATGGTGGCTTTTTAAATTTTAATTCTTTTTGAGACAGAGTCTCTCTGCAGAGTCCCTGGTCAGCCTTGCACTATGTACACCAGTCTTAATCTCACAGAGATCCAGCTGCCCCTGTCTTTAAAGTGCTGGAATTGAAGGTGTGCGCCATCGCTCCCAGCATGCGGTGGCTTTTCAAAAAATCTTGAGTTCTGAAAATTGAACTCAGGTCCTCTTGCTTGCAGACAAGCACTGTACCAAAGGAACTACTTCCCCAAGCCTATTTTTCCCCTTTTAGTGCTGGGGTCAAAAACAGGCCTTTTGCATGCTAAGCTTTATCACGGAACTATACCTTCAGTTCACCTTGAGTTTTCAAATTAAAACTTAGAAAACGTTTTAGCTCAAACCTCAGTGGGACGGGCTCCCGGCCCAGCCATGCACATGTTCCTGGCCCTGGCTCACAGGCTGGGCAGGGCCTCACCAAGGATGGAGCGTAGATGCCCTTCCAGGGTCTGTAAGACAACGTTTTTAATGTCCTGCACATTCTTGCCCAGGAACTGTTCACAGGCCACGGCTAGGAGCTCCTTCTCGGTCATAATCTTCACCTGCCAAGGACACAGACACCGGAGTGAGCTGCAGGGTGGTGGCCCACGCTCTGAGCAGCAGAGGCTGGCTGTCCGCTGTGCTTCACCCCTCCTTATCAGGCTTCTGAGACCCCTGGAGGGATGGCTGCAGCACAAGGAACTCTCACCCTGACATTCAGTCTCCAATGGTAGTCCTAGGTCCTGATCTGGCCTCTCTCCCACGGCTTTGGGGCTCATCTTCCCACCCCTCCAGCCCACTGTTCACACACCAGCCAGCTCTTCCTCTGCAGCCAGCAAAACCCCGAGGCTTAGGGGCAGCGAGTATGAAAAGGAGAGTGAGCAATAGGGACACAGACAGACAAATGGAGTTGGAAAGAGCCTAGACAGGGCAGGAGACAGGTCCTCAGGGTGTAAATGAGTGTCTTTGCCTCTCCAGGTGTTCTGTCAACTCCCTCATCAGAGACAATAACAAGTAGAGAACCTCACTGCCCTGTGAAGTTGAGTGTGTGTTAGGGTGGGACACCCCTTCCAGGCCCCAGCTGAGGTAGATAAGCAGCTCCCAGAATGCCTAGAGGCCAGAACGCCTCTGCCTCACAGAAGGTCTTCCTCTGGGCACCCAGGGAACAAAGGAGCCCTGAACCCTGGGGTCCGTTGTGTCCTATGCCTGTAAAAAATGAGGGTGGGTTAGTGAGACAGGAGCCCTTGACACTGGTTTTGCCTTGACAGGACCACTGAGGAGAGAAGACTATCTGTTAGTTTGCTAGGTGGCCAAGCAGGCCAAGTGGGCATGTTTCAATGCTGATGATCCTGTTGTAGAGGTGACAGGAGTTCTGGAGAGAGACATCCCCTGGTTGGTGTCCTCTCCTCCTCCTCCCCCCAAACCCCAGAATGGGGACGAGGCACCTCAATGGACATGCGTGGGGCTGCTGAGTTACTATACCTGGGCGACACCCGTCACAGTTAAAGCTACCCCCTCGGCCGTCTCTACGTCCTCACAGCGGGGCTGCAACGTCATAATCTCTAGGGAAATCCTGCCAAGAAATGCAAAACAGGGGCATGGGTCTGGGGGCCCAGGGCTTGGGGTGTGGAAGAAACCAGTACCTCACTGCTCCAGCTGGGAGACACCGAAGGTCCCAGTAAAGAGGAGTCTTCAGAGGTATGTAGCTGGCTGTGTGTGCAAAGACCATGGGAGAGAGGGCAAGGTAGGAGCAGGCGGCTCCAGGGGAAGCAGGTAAGTGGGCGACATATGTGTACTTATGTTTTATGTTCATCATCCTGGCTTGAACTGATAGGAAAATCAAGCAAGAAAGAAGTGGCTGTGGCGCTCTGGGGCTGATGGGGACAGGAAAGCCTAGGCTATAGCAGTGTGTGTTCTAGGACAGAAAGCAGGGACAGGGACTTCAGACTGTCAGGGAGGCTGTGCATGGGTGCCATCTGAATGTCCCCCAGGGGTCTCTACTTCCTCCTGGGTCTCCTCAGTACCTCAGGACGCCTCAGGAGGCTATCTAGAAAGCTCTGCCTATTGGGCAGGCATGCTGAGGGTATGCCCACAGCTAAGCCAATGTATAAAAAATTTTACACTTGCCCCTTGCCAGGGAAGGTTATGACTTGAAGGACACTTTTTGGTATTGCAGGTCACAAGAAAAATGCAGGCTGGGGTTATACTAGCATATTAACCCTAGAAAGAGCTGTTGTACCCCAACAATCTGACTCCCCATGTCTTCATTTAGCTAAGCTTGAAAGGTACCTGGGCACTGTCAGAGGTCTCAAGTATAGTGCTGGAATAGAAGGAATTATGATTGCTGAGGGAAGCTTGGACACTATTCGTGCCACACAAGGTATTCTGAGCCGCTTCTTGGGCCTCTGTACTGAATGAAGCCTGCCTTTCTTTCTCTTGGGTGCAAAGGCGAATGAGTGAGGATGTCCTTCTTCACTAGAGCTGGTGGGATGCGTAAGGAACAAAGTGGGGATGCTGGGTTTTTGCCTGAGAAGGCTGCAGGGCAACTTAGTATTGAGGAAAGGGAAGGGCAAGACACTGTTTAATCTCTCCAGCCTGGGGAGCTACTAGCAACAGCTGGTAGGGGCTTCTGACATCCACTGCCTCATTCCCAGTTCCTGAAACTAAGAAGATGCATACCAGAGAGCTGACTCATGAAGCAAGGAAGGTGGGAATCTGCACACCACAGAGAGAAGCTCTTGGAGCTGCTCAGCAGACTAGCCAAGGAAAGACACCCACTGGGTGACCTGGCAGAACTTGCAGAACCCCTCGAGTGTTCTCTATTTGTTAGCCTTAAGAGGCAAAGGCAAGGAACCTGGGGATCTACCTGAATTTACCCTGGCATCAGAAGCAGCAGAGAGAAGAGTGAGAAGGGAGGCACACTCTCAGGAGGAGAGTCCATCCAGTTTCTGCCTGCCAGGCCCCACAGGGCAGGAAGAGAAGGTTAGATATAGAGGAGGAAACAGGTGAGTTATTACCTGTGCAACCCCTGTTACGAATAGCGGGACCCCCTCCGACGTCTCAATATTCTCACAGCGACACAGGATGGTCATAACCTCCAGAGACAGTCTGAGGAGCAGCCAGGGGGCAGGGCAAGGTAGGGACAAGAAGGGTAGGAAGGGACACAGTAAACACACACAGTGGTTACCAGATAAGCACGGGTGCCTGACACCTGGGGCATGATGTGGTGCTCTCTGTATTTCCACCCCCACCCCCACCATCTCAGCCTAAGGCTGCAGGAGAACACAGCAACCCCCTTGCTGACCTGAGGCTTCTAGTCTGGTCTTCTCCCCTTCCCCTTTTCAAAGAGGAGCTGCTCAGCTGGGGAAGAGGTCTGTTAGTGTCCAGAGCCCAGGGCCAGAAGTCAGAGGGCCCATGTAGAGGGCACCCAATTTGCAACAATGTCACTTTTCCATGATCTGGAGGACTTAGTCTTATCTCCACCCTCCTAACACAGGACAATCTGTTTCCAGAAGTCAGGATGAGGTGGCCACTCTGGGAATTAATATGCCACAGCAAATACTTAATCCTCTTTGGGATATGGACTTTCAAGGTTGGGGTTAATATCCCAATTAAAAAGGCAACTGGAAGCCAGGCTGTGGTGGCGCACGCCTTTAATCCCAGCACTCAGGAGGCAGAGGCAGGCAGATCTCTGTGAGTTCGAGGCCAGCCTGGTTTACAAGAGCTAGTTCCAGGGCAAGCTCCAAAACTACAGAGAAACCCTATCTTGAAAAAACAAAAACAAAAACAAACAAATAAAAAATAAAAAAACACCTAAATAAAAAGGCAACTGGAAATCTCAAAGAAAATTTGGGATGTCTGATCAGGAAGGGGGATTAAAGAAGGCTGGGAAAGAAAGAATAGTTATGCAAGAATATTCACAGTAATTGATGAGGGATGATGGAATTATTTAATTTGGAATCCCAAAGTTGGGCATGGGCAAAGAAAAGAGTATTAGTAAAGGAAACAGGCTAGGCGGTGGTGGTGCACACTTTTAATCCCACCCCAGCACTTGGGAGGCAGAGTAAGTGCATCTGAGTTCCAGGACAGCCAGGGCTACACAGAGAAACCCTGTCTCATCCAAACAAACAAACACACACACACAAAAAAAAAAAAAAAAAAGAAAAAAGAAAAAAAAGAAAGAAAGAAAAGGAAAAAGGAAACAAAGTGCGTGTAGGCTGCGTGATTCACTCCAGCTGTGTGCACGTGTGCAGGGCAGTGGTACAGGCAGAGGCAAGCTATAAAAAGTGTGAATGGTTCCTTAAGCTCAAGGAAGGGAAAGCAGAGGCTGAGAGCAAAGAGGCAGAAGTAGGTGGGTAAGGTGGGAAGGCTGGGGAGGGACAGGCAAACCTCATCTCTGGGTGAGGCTGCTCTCACAGCTGCAGCTTGGGGGTTCTAGTCATGCAGATGTGCAAATGTTGCCTTCATTTGATCCCTTAACACTGGTACCTCTAGGCCTAAGAGTACTTTTTACATTTTTTTTTCAATGCTGGGGATGAAACCAGGGCCTTGCACATGCTGGACAAATAGTAAACCAGTTTACTACATCTTGACCTGGCTCAGACAGGATCCTACCCACTAGAGCTCTCTTCTAGGAAAGGAGAGAGGGAAGCAGGAGGAAGGAGGGAGGGCGGGAAAGAAGGGAGGGAGGGAGGCTGCAGCTCAGATGCCAAAAGTGGAAGAATTACTCAGGAAAGGAGAAAGAGCTGCTCACACAAGGGCCTCAGGATGAGAGGATGTTGCAGCAAAGAAAAGCAAGAGGATCCACTGAGCCCCGAGGAAGAATGGCTGACATTATAGGTGTAACATACATCTTGGCTATGGAAAGTTCTTCAAAAGGGACGTTGTTAGATGCCTGACTCTCCTTTCTTTTTAAAAATTTCATTTTTATGTTTAGAAGTGTCTGCCTGCAACATGTATGATTGTGTACCATGTGTGTGCCTAGTTTCTAAGGAAGTCAGAAGAGGGCACCAGAACCCTGGGACTAGAGTTACAGACAGTTGTGAGCAGCTATTGCGTAAAGAGAACTGAACCTGGGTCCTCTGCAAGAGCGACAGTGCTCTTCAGCACCAAGCCGACCTCCCAGACCCTTACCTGCCAGGCTAGGGAAATAAAGGTACCTGGCTATGGAGATGTCCCACAAGTGGGCTAGGGGCTGGAGAAGGGGCTAACTCCAGAGAAAGGAGGAAGAGCAGAGAAAGCTGCAGAAGAATCCTCACCCAAAGGGAGCATGTTGGACTTGAATCCAGCTCTCACTTCCTACCTGCTGTCAGGGAAGCTTAGCCTTCCTGTCTTGGAACTCTGCTCCCTCAGGAAAGAACTAGGAGTAGGAGGCCTGAGATGCAGAGAACAGGATGCAGGGCCATTGCCTCAGCAATGGCTACCCATACAGGACAGATCTCTGGCAAGTCCAGCTGTCTGGGCCTGGTGTGTGTCTCTGGAAGGGTGTTCCCATGTCTTCTGGAAGGCTAGCTGATCTAGCCAGATGTGCCTAGGGCTCTCTGAAGTGGAAACTGTAGCTGATTGTGGCACTGATGGCCTTGGGACAGAAGAGTCAGCCCCTCAGCATTCCTTAGGTAGGAAAAACAAAGTAAAGGGAGAAGACAGGAGAGTGGAGGGGGTTACTGGGAATCAGTGATGTTAAAAAGTCATGCTTCCCACCCCTCAGCCTTAGTACATGCAGACACCCAAGAGCCTCAAGTCCCAACAACATCATGCAGACACAGGGTTCTCTGCAGAAGGGTGGGAGCTAAGGAGGAATTTCCATTGCTACCCGCTTGGGATACCAGCTCCATATTCCATCATGAGGAAAGGATGGTGGCTGGAATGGTCCTGGGTTGTAGGTACTGATGCGGCAGGGGAGGCTGGATCAGGCCCTTGCTGAGCTCTGGAGGCACCAGCAGGAAGAACTATGGTGGGCTCTATGGCAGCTAACTTCTCTGCCTTCATCATGCTTATTTTTCAGTCTGGAGACTTTCCATACTGACTTAGGATTCCAGACTGTCTTGCCAGGCCCCAGGAGAAATTCTTATACCCCTAGACCACTGCTGTTACAGATCACATCTGACTGTATATCCATTCTGACTCCAGCTCTCGCCTGAAATGTCCCAAGGCCTGTACAGGAGAGGATGTACTTACTAGGTTCCAGCTGATGCTTCCTCCCTCTGTACCCCTTTCAAATAGTTTATAATCGAGATTTTTTTTTTTTTTTTGAGACAGGGTTTCAAGCAGCACAGGTTGGTCTCAAAACTCATTATGTAGCTGAGGCTGGCCTTGAACTCCTGATTCTCCTGTCTTTACTTCCCAAACGCTGAGGATTATAAGCACGTGCCAGTATGTCCAGTATAGTTCTGTATATGGCAGCCTGGACTAGAACCAGCAGCTTAGGCTGGCGTCACATTTTCAGCAGTCCTTTATGTCAGTCCTGAAGGCTGGGATGGAGGACGTGGGACCGGCAAGCCTCTCTGAGAAACTGAGCTAGAACACAGACATAGGATCTGCCTGGGCCTGACTCTGCAGTCAGAAGCAGGACCACTTCCAAATGGGAAGAGCACTCAGTAAATGAGGGGTGCGGGAGAACTGTGCTGGTTGTTTTTGTCAACTTGACACAAACCTGGACATCCTGGAAGAGGGATCTTAATTGAGAAAATGTCTCCAAGACTGGCCTGCAGGCAAGTCTACAAAGTATTTTCTTGATTAATAATTGATGTGCAGGGTCCAGGCCGTTATAGGAGTTGCCATCCTGTGCAGGTGGTGCTGGATGGTTAAGCAAGCCCCCGAGGAGCAAGTCAGTAAGCATTCTTCCTCCTTAGCCTCTGCATCACTTCCTGCCTCCGGGTTCCCGCCTTGAGTTCCTGCCAGGACTTCCTCAGTGGTGGAGTGTGACATGAGAGTTGGAAGTGGAAGAATTTCCCTCCTCCCCAAGTTGCTTTTGGTCATGGTGTTTTATTACAGCAATAAAAATCCAACTATGACAGGCCCACAGGACAGAGCTTCCTGATGTGTGCCTCCTGTATCCCCGAGGGGCCCATTTCTGGCCTCCTCCCTGCAGATGGGATAGGATGGGAGATGCTCTATCTGGCTATGTGATGAATGGAGTGGGCCCACTGGAAATCTTTCTTGCCCACCAGGATAACAGATTCCAGAGCCCCTAGGCCCTTACCTCTGAGTGTCGGAGATACACCACCAGGCCCAGGCCCAGCCGCCAAACACATACTGTTTATAGTCGGAACCGCAACAGCCCCCTGGGGAGCAAAGCAAACCACTATTGGTCAGTCAGCTCTTGGGTCTACCTGCCCTCCATCCCAGTTCTGGCCTGTTTTACATATTATTTATTTGTTTGTTTGATTGCTTTTTTTCTCTTAGAGACAGGGTTTCTCTGGGTAGCCCAGGTTGTCTTGGAACTCACTCTATAGATCAGATCAGGCTGGTCTCCCAAACTAGATATTGTTTTTAAATTACATCTATTTGTGTGTGTACTTGAACGTGTGCCACAGCCTGTATGTGAAGGTCAGAGGACAGCTTGTTGAGATCAGTTCTCTCCTTCTACCAAGGGTTCTGGGGACTGAACTCAGGTCATCAGCCTTTGCCCACTGAGCTGGCCTTGAACTTTCAGTGACCCTCTTGCCTTAGCCTCCTGAAGACAGGTTATAGATATGAACCACCAAGCCTGGCTTTCTGTTTTTTATTTTGAAACTGAGCTTACTATGTATATATGTATATGTAGCCCAGGCTACCCCGATCCTCCTGCTTCTGCCTTCCCAATACTGAGATTACAAGTGTGTGTACCACCACACCCAGTTAACTCTGGCCTTTACTTGCTCTGAGATTTGACAACAGCTACTGTTGGTGGCCAGGTGCTGAGATTACCCATAAATACAAGTTCTCCCTCTCTTCAGAGTAGGACTTAGCTTTTTTTTTTCTATTTTTATTTCATGTGCCCTCATGTTTTGCCTGCATGTATATCTGTGAAAATTGGAGTTCCAGGCAGTTATGAACTATCATGTGGGTGCTGGGAACTGAACCTGGGATTAAAGGCATGTGCCACCACCGCCCACCACCCAGCCTATAACCTAGTTCTTTTTTTTTTTTTTTTTTTTTTTTGAGACAGGGTTTCTCTGTGTTACTTTGGAGTTGGTCCTGGAACTAGCTCTAATAGACCAGGCTGGCCTCGAACTCACAGAGATCCACCTGCCTCTGCCTCCCAAGTGCTGGGATTAAAGGCATGTGCCACCACCGCTCGACTATAACCTAGTTTTTAAGATAGACGATTTGCATCCAGGAAGGTGGTGGACACTTTATGCACTGGGAGGCAGATCTCTGTGAGTTCCAGGATGGTGGTGGATACTTTAAGCACCAGGAGGCAGAAACAGGCAGATTTCTGTGAGTTCCAGCATAGCCTGATGGCCAGGGCTATTACACAGAGAAACCAACCAAACAACTAAACTAAAAACCAAAACAAAAAAACAAACAACAACAACAAAAACCAGGCAATCTGTGTAAAAGGATAAGCAATGGACTATTTTGGAGTGTAAATCTTCAAGAGGACAGACCAAAAGTGTGGATGACAGCCAACAAGTAGAGAATCTGTTTCCTGGCTAGGGAAATAAAGATGAAGATAAAATCATCATCATCATCATCTTCTTCTTCTTTAAGATTTTTATTGCCCGGCAGTGGTGGAGCACGCCTTTAATCCCAGCATTTGGGAGGCAGAGGCAGGTGGATCTCTTTAAGTTTCAGGCCAGCCTGGGATACAAGAGCTAGTTCTAGGACAGGCTCCAAAGTTACAGAGAAACCCTGTCTCAAAAAACCAAAAGATTTTATTTATCTATTGTGTATACAGTGTTTTGCCTCCATGTATCCAGGCCAGAAAAGGAAACCAGATCTCATTACAGATGGTTTTGAGCCACCATGTGGTTGCTGGGAATTGAACTCAGGACCTCTGGAAGAGCAGTTAATATCCTTAACTGCTGAGTCATCTCTCCAGCCTGAAGACAAATGTTATAGGAGGAGATTAAAGAAATGGCTCAATGGTTGAGGCTGTTCTTCCAGAGGTCCCAGATTTGATTCCCGGCACCCACACGTTGACTCAGTAAGTCCAGTCCCAGGAGATCCAACGCTCTCTCTGGCACCAGGCACACATATGGTATACATGTACATGTTAGCAAAACATCCATACACATAAAACAAAATTTTAAAAACTTCACAGGAGGTTAGACATGGAAAAAGTATATTCTGGGGGGTGGCATCATATCATGAGGCTCACTCATCATTGGGAGCCAGATGGAGTGGGATGGAGAAGCAGCCCTCTGCAGAGGAGGCAAAGTCTTAGCAGTCCAGGCAACAACCTTGCTGTGCTTGACAAATCTATCTCAGTGGGGCTGGTGCTCTACTCCCAAACCCAGACCATTCAGGATCACCTTGTTCCCCTTGTGGGCACAGGAAGGGAAGTGAGGCCTCAAAACTAAGGCTAGCTTTTAGTAGTGAGAGGAAGGAAGGCTTCAGAAGGAAGTGGCATGTTCTCTGCTCAGGAATGAAAAAAACAGTTGCTGAAATTCTCACGGTGAACTCCGGCTGCTCACTAAGTCCAGGCAGCACTAGGAAAGGCTGCGCAGGAGTTAATCTACCATGCAAAGAAACACACAGGAAACAGGAATCAAAGAAAACAGAATCTTGGAGGTTTAAGAAAAAAAGTTTGGTTTTCATGAAAGCTTAAGCATGCTTGCCTCCCAAGAGCAGCAGCACAGTAGTCTTTTGTGACTGGTTCTATTGTCTCTGAGGACCTGTCTCAAACACCACCATCACTATCACGACACAACAGAACAGAAACCAAGACCACTCTTCTCCAGGAGGAAGATACTGAGGTAAAGAAAACAGACCAGACAGCTCCTGGGAAACCCAGGCACAGTACGTGGCTGATACAAGTGTGTAACTTCTGGTGCAGGATTTTTTTTTTTAAAGACAGAGTCCCATTACATAGGCCAGGCTGGCCTGGAAGTCACAGAGACTGCTTGCCTCTGCCTACCAAGTTCTGGAATCAAAAAAACTGGTTGGCTTTTCGCTTCTTTTTAGCTGGATAGAATGTGGAGTTTCTGAATGCCAGTCAAGCGCTCTATTACAGCTGGAACATTCTCATTCAAGAAATTTTCTGCATGGGTGGAAATATATCTATGGTGTACAAAACGGTAGCCAGGATTTTGTGGGCAGATAGAATGCTGGATGCAGAGAAGCAAGATGAATGTGCACTGTTGAAAAAAGACACTGCAAACTGGGCGGTGGTGGCACATGCCTTTAATCCCAGCACTCAGGAGGCAGAGGCAGGTGGGTCTCTGTGAGTTCGAGGCCAGCCTGGTCTACAAGAGCCAGTTCCAGGACAGGCTCTAAAACGACAGCAAAACTGTCTTCAAAAAAAAAAAAAATATATATATATATGCTTTGGAGAAGTTATGCTTTTATTTCTACAGGAAATAAGAGACTGTGGATTCGTCCCAGGTTTAAAGAAGATCAGGTCTGATCGAAGACCCCCCCCTGAAATCCTGACTACAGACATAAATAAACTTAAAAGAACTACAAGATACATCATGTATATTTTACCTGCCCAAACATAAAGCAAAAAATCATATTTGGCTGACTTGTGTACAATGCAGTTTATACTTGTTTTAATGCAGATATGTTAAAAAGTTTACATATTTTCAGAACAAGGGAACCAAACAATAAAAACACATGGTCCAGCATCCAGAATAGCCTCAAGGCTGCTGGCTGAGATGATCCAGCCTCACAGAATACTCCAACCAAGATGTAACAATTATCCTGATTTTCTCAAGGTTCCCCAAAAGATGCCAGTGCCCTCAGAAAACAGGAAGCAAAGTTTTTTTTTAAAATATTTATTTATTTATTATGTATACAATATTCTGTCTGTGTGTATGCCTGCAGACCAGAAGAGGGCACCAGACCNACGACTGCATTCCCAAAAGATGGGCTATGGATGTTTATTATCATTTAAGGGGGGGGTTTGGTTAAAATTATTATTGGTCTTAGTAAAAACAAGCTAAACAAAAGAGTTAAATCCAAAGATCTCTTTCTAAAGGAAAAAAGGGGGATATGATACAGAAATAACAGGATAAAAGGGTAGATTATTGAATCTACTTTTAAACTAAAAAAGCAACTACTAGTCTTAAATATTTTACATTGGTATGGACTTTGGTTTATTGATACAAATTTAAATTTATTTTTATTTTATGTGCATTGATGTTTTGTCTGCACGTATGTCTGTGTGAGGTGTCACATCCCTAAGAACTGGAGTTACAGACAGTTGTGAGCTGAGGATGCTAAGAATTGAACCCAGGTCCTCTGGAAGAGTGAGGAAGAGACCTGGTCAGTGGTCCTCATCAATTAGACCATGCAACCCTATATGGACAAGTTCAACAGAACCGCCGTATATAGGCTGCCCATGTGTGCTTCAGCACTGCCAGGGCATGAATTTCAAATCCATGTCCTCTGGAAGAGCTGCAGTGCTCTTAACTACTGAGCCATCTTTGCAGTCTCTTAAAGTCATTTTTGCTATACTTATATGTATACCTCTACTCTTGTTTGGGGTATTGTGTTTATATAACTCTTCTAAAAATGTAATTTTTGTTGTTGGTGGTTTTTTGTTTGTTTTTTGAGATAGGGTTTTTCTATGTAATATTTCTGGCTATCTTAGAACTTGCTCTATAGCCAGGCTGGCTTCAAATTTACAGAGATTTGCCTGCCTCTGCCTCCTGAGTGCTACGATTAAGAGTGTGCCACCACCGCCCAGCATTCAGAGACCAGAGCTGGTGCCACATCTTCTAGAACTGGAGTGACAGGCAGTGGTGTGCTGCCCGATGTGGGTGCTGAGATCCAAACTCTAGTACCTCCTGGAGCAGCAAGCGCTCTAAATACTGGACGATCTCCCCATCAACTGGTTGTGGCTTTTTTTAACTTTTTTTTTTTAAGACAGGATTTACTCTTCAGCTCAGTCTGGCCTTGACCTCATGGCCAGGGGTAAGTTCGTTAGTCGGCTCACCTTGCTTTTCAAGGGAGTGTCTCTGCCCCGAGTGTGTTGAAAGAGAGGCCTCAGAGGACAGACAGTTACTCTGAAACCTGAATCATCTTGGGATCAAATAAAATTGGAAGAGAGCCAAAAATCACAACTCCTGCATCTTCTGGCCTGGCCAGGGCTGGGACGCGCTGCCTTTGACCAGTTTTTAGGAGACTTCTCAATACACTGTGGGAATAGGTAGTATCTGTAGGGGACCAAACGGGACAGGGTGGTGGATGCATATCTTTTACTTTTTTCTTTTAGTCTTTGGTCTTGGGAGCAGTCTGTCACAGATGCTTTGCTGTAGCCAAGGGCAACATGCCAGGTTCCCAGAGGCAGTAACAGGAAGCTGGAAACTGGCAGGGTGCCCCTACTCCCAGCAGCCTCTTCCCCGGGAAGGCATCTCCCAGTTGATTATTCTTGGCCCAAGCACCATTTTAGGTGTAGGTGTGTGTGTGTACACACTTGTCCACGCAGGCACAATTGAAGGCCAGAGGTTGAGATCAAAATGTCTTTCCTCACCACTTCCACCCTATCTGTATGTCTGTCTGTCTATCGTGAGACTCTCTCACTGAACCTGAAGCTGGCCATGGAGGTACACACCCTCCCATCTCCACTCCCCAGCATTAGAGTTACAAGCATATGCTACAGTGCCCAGTTTTTACATGAGTTCTGGAGCAGGGGGTGAGGGGGCAAGACATTTACCCATCCGGCATTCTCTGCAGTCTGTTGCTTTGCTTTTGCAACAGGGTTTCTCTATAGTCCTGGCTGTACTAGAACTCCCTCTGTAGATCAGGCTGGCCTCAAACTCAGAGATCCACCTACCTCTGCAGCAGGGTTTTACTATGTGGTTCTAACTGGCCTGGAATTTGTGATACTGGTTCTTCTGTCTTCTCAGTGTTGGGATTACAGGTATGAAACACCATGGGTGGTTAACAAACCCTTTGAATATTCCAGCTGTATCTAAGGATTCATTATAAAAGGCCTATAAATGCATCAAAAAAAACCCCAAAAAACCAAATAGGTAATATATGAAAATAGTTTTTGAAGGCAGGATTTTATGTTTCCCAGGCTGGCTTTGGACCTTTTATTAATGTTGTGCTTGTATGAATGTCTGTGTACCACATATGTATGGTGCCCACAGAGGCTACGTATTGAATCCCCCTCTTAACTGCTGAGCCATCTCTCCAGCTCCAGGTTTAAAACTTGACATGTAGCTGAGGATGACTCTGAACTTCTAATTCTACCTCCATCTCACAACTGTTGGGAGTTAAACCCAGGGCTTTACACTCTAGGCCAGGAGTCTACCAACTGTGCTATATCCTCAGCTCTGAACTTCAGGGACCAAGAGCACTCTTGCTCTTGCAGAGGACCTTGGTTTAGTTCCCAGCACTCATATGGTGGTTAACAACTACTGTCTGTATCTCCAGTTCCAGAGGACAGGATGCCTTTTTCTGATGTCCTTTGGTACTGCATCCGTGTGGTACAAAGATATACATACAAGTAAAACACACATACAAGTAAAAAAGGTTTTTGTGCCTTTAATCCCAGCACTTGGGAGGCAGAAACAGGTGGATCTCTTAGTTCTAGTAAGGACAGCCAGGGCTACACAGAGAAACCCTGTCTCAAAAACGAAAAGATTTAGTGATAGATATAATTACTACTGGTTTAATTTCTTTTCTTTCTTCCTTCCTTTCTTTCTTTTTTGGTTTTTTGAGACAGGGTTTCTCTGTAGCTTTGGGGCCTGTCCCGGAACTCGCTCTTATAGACCAGGCTGGCCTCGAACTCACAGAGACCCACCTGCCTTAACTACTCTACTCACTACTACCACCCTTAATTTCAAAGTAGGAATAAGTAAAACGACTTTTCTCTCTCTCTCTTTCTGAGTTAGGATTTCTCTATGTAACAGTCCTGGCTGTGTTGGAACTCACTTTGTATTTGTAGACCAGGCTAGCCTCAAACTCACAAAGATCCACCTGCCTCTGCCTCCCAAATTCTGGGATTAAAGGCATACAACACAACCACCGGGTTTGTGTAGAGATCTGCCTGACTCTGCCTCCCAAGAGCTTGGATTAAAGGCACGTTTGACCACACCCAGTGAAAAAACCATTTTCAACGTGTGTGTGTGTGTGTATGTTCGTGAATGTCTATGTATGTACATGCGTGTGTAGGCCTCTTGCGGTAATTGCTTCTTTCCCTCCAACACGTTAGTGCTGGGGAGTGTACTCAGATCATCAGGTCTGGGCAATTTCCATCACCTGCTGAGACACCTACTTGGCTCCAGGTTCTGATGTCTAAAAGCCTTCTAGGCCTGAGGAGTGTGGCACAGGGACTGACTGGCACGAGCTGAGTTCCCAGGGTTTGGTTCCCAGCACCACTCACACCAACTCAAGCTGGGTGTGGAGGCATAGGCCTGTAATTCCATCAGTAAGGAGTCAGAGGCAGGGAGATCACTGCGAGTGCCAAGTCAATCCTGTTTACATAGCTCTAGCCAGGGGTCCCAAGAAAGTCTGTCTCCCAAAATGAACAAACACAGGGCTTAAGATATGGCTCAAAGGTTAAGAGCACATATTGCTCTTTCAGAGGACTCAAGTTCAAGTCCTAGTACCTATGTCAGGTGCTCATAATCATGTGTCACTCCAGCTCCAGGGGAATTCACCACCTGGGGCCTCAGTGGACACCTGCACTCACCTGCACATATCCCCAGATAGACAAATACACAGCTACAAATAATAAAATCTTAAAAACAACAAACAACAAAAGTCAAACTAACCCCCCCCAAAAAAAAACCCTGGAAACCCAAACCCACTCAAATTATTATATGGCACCAAAAGTCATCTTTAAGTATGAAGACTGGAGGGAGCCAAGTCCAGGTTTTAGGATGCCAAAGTTGGCCTCTCTGCTTTCCCTTCTGACCCCATGACTTTTGGTCTTCAATGAGATGGGGTATCTTATTTCTCCCACTGGAGCAGGGTCCGGGTTGGGGACTGTGAGGATGTCTCAGTAAAGACTGATTTTGAGATCCAAACAACACCTAAGGCCATGTTGAGGGCCCAGTGGATTCATTACACCTCTCCAAGAACGGCAGCTGTTAAGCCCTGGCTCAGAGCTTCTACCTCCCCCTTTGGCAGCCAGCCTTAGTAATTCTGCATACGAGCTGAAAATCAGTGCTGATGGAGAGAAGAGATTACAGATGCGAGCTTGCATGCAACAGGACCCTAGGTGTCTTTAGCTGCCTCCTAAGACACCTCAAATATACCACATAAATATACATCAGCTTGAAGGCTTGCAATGCTGCAGTCCCCCAGCCCCACCCAGCCAAATCTAGAGCTTGCTGCATTTTGTAATCTAGAGCTCTACAGGCCAGAGCCGGGTTACCCAACTGTAGAGGCCGCACCCGCGTTTCCAGTAAATCCTGGCAAGCCCCAGCCTGCTCGGAATTAACGGGTCTGCCTCACCCGGAAAAGAGGGTCCCGTGCCTCAGGCCCTCCTCGTCAGGCACCTGCCTTCCAGAGCTACGCGACCGAGCGCTTGAACCCACACACATCAGAAGCCCCAGCCCACCGTAGAGCGCCCGAGGCCACACCGTGGGGTGGGGGACACCGCTCTAACGGGGGGCTGACTTAGGGACGCGCACCCTCGGCCGGCCTTCTCCGCACCCCTGCCCTCACCGTCGCCTCACCTGAGACCACCAGTGCCTCGTTGGGCCCCACCGTGTGGCAATTGCCCATGGCGCCGCAGGCAGACAAGCAGCCACCTGGTCTGCAGTGACCTGGAGGTCTATGGCGGGTCCCGCAGCACCGGCCACCGGCCGCGCCCTGCCTCTCCCGCTTCCCCCAGCGCCGCCTGCCTGCGCCCCTCTGCGGCCGCGGCCCCGCCGGAAGTGTGGCGGCGGAGGGCGGGGCCGGCAAATTGAGAGGGGCGGGAGCCAGCGCGTGTGTAGTCAACTCTCGCTTTATTCCAGAGGGCTTGGTCCCCATAGCACCTTTGGGGCCCATCAGTAGTAACACCTCGCGCAGCGTCACCTCGGGCGTTCGCCCTACCCCCGAGCTCAAATCCCAGTCTGTGCCCTGAGTCCTTTCTAGTCCCGCCTCGGTAAGATGGGGGTAAATTAACCTAGCTCGAAAGTTGCAAAGGTTCAGTGATGTTCAACATCAGCAGTGCATCGACAGCAAAGTCCCTGGCTTTCCCCGCGAATCACTATTCAGGGAAGGGCCCAGAAACCTGAAAAAAAAAAAAAAATTTCCAGAGCAACACAGTGTCTAACATATCATCCCCGGATCTGGGGTTACTGTCCGTTTTAGGAAACAGCAGTTATTTCCTTTCATTAGGAAACGGGCCGTTTACGACATAAGAGGTCCCCAAACGTAACTAATGAGGTAAATGTGGTAACCCCTCAGTGCCCAGGCACCCAGCTGAAATTTTAAGAGGGGTCCCACGCACTACAGAAGTATTCTAGCCTGGGGGTCAGGAAAGTTAGTGTGTGGGCTCAGCCTTCACCTGAGTTCTTCCCTGTGTCAATTTAGGCAAGTCTGATGAGCCCTGAAAGCTATGAGAGGGTCCAGAAATTGTGGTTTTCTCAGGGCTGGGGACATTCAGGGATGATGGGACCCCTGAATCCTGAGGTTGGGGCTCTTCATCAGAGTCATCATCATCCTCTCCAGGCTCAAGCCCTGCCAGCTTCTTGGTAGCTTTCCATAGCCTGTGGGCAGCCTGGTCATCTCTAGCAGCTGGGGAGACCTCCTCCACATGGCAGTTGGCAAAATATCTCCCACTGAGGGGCTCAATGCCCTCCTGCAGAGCACAGTACAGGGGTGTCTGGGCACCCCCTTGAGGTGCCCTGAGTACCAGCCAAGCCAGTGGACGCAAAATAGGACTCAGCCATCCAGGAAGGTGACGCAGGAAGAGCTCCGAGTTCACAGGTCCTGTGGGCAGGAAGAAAGAAGAGCTGTGGAGGCAGGCAGTGAGGGCCCAGGGCCCAGGGCCCAGGCAGAGGGAAAACATCTAGGAGCAGATGGCAAAATCTGGATCCAGGGGAAGCAGATTCCTACCGGAAGTCTACCATCCTAATGACCCATACATTCCCGTCCCCCAGGTTGTGGTCATTCTGTGTCCTCGGCCACCCAATGTCCATCATTCATTTATCTCTTTTTGTTATTTTGTTTTTTCGAGACAGGGTTTCTCTGTGTATCCCTGGCTGTCCTCAAACTCACAGAGATCCACCTGCCTCTGACTCCTGAGTACTGGGATTAAAGGCAAGCGCCACCACCACTGCCTGGCTTTAGCCATCTCTTCTTAAGCACCTAGCGTATAGCAGCCACTGTTTTGAACACTAGGGATCTGTAACTGTAATAAAAGCTTAATAAAGGTTAGTATTATTGTCACTGTAATTACAATGAAGCCTTGGGCAATGGTTTTCTAAAATGCAGTCTGGAGAGCTAGGCAGGGCAGATGGTCGCCTGCTGTAACTTATTGTCTAAAGATGAGGAGGAGTCACTATTGTTTAAAGATTTATTTATTATGTATACAGTGTTCTGTCTACATGTATGCCTGAAGGCCAGAAGAGGGCACCAGGTATCATTACAAATAGTTGTGAGTCACCACGTGGTTGCTGGGAATTGAACTCAGGACCTCTGGAAGAGCAGCCAGTGCTCTTAAGCTCTCAGCCGTCTTTCCAGCCCTATCTTTTTTCCTTTTAATCTATTATTTTGCTCAGAGTAAAAGTTTCAGTAAACCTTCAGACCCTTCCAGCTCCAGCCCGTCTTGAGGACCTCATCTTCTGCCATCACCCCACTCTGTTCTCATAGCCATACTACAGCACAGCAGCAATTCCTGCCTTTGCACGTTCTCTGTCTCTTTCAGATCTGTGCTCAGTTCTTTCCTTTATAAAAGTCTTCCTTGACTGTCACTGACAAAACACAACATTCTATCTGAGAACGCTCTCTCTTCCTGTTTATCTTTCCTCTTCGGTCTGTTATCACCCGTCATTGGACAGGAGGGTAAGGTCTGTGGTTTTTTGTGTTGGTTTTTTCAGAGAGTCAGGGTTCTCATTATATATTCCGAGTGCTGGGATTAAACATGTGAGCCACCACACCTGGCAGATCTTTGTTTTCCTTTGCATAATTTTTAGGTCCTGGGGATTGAACCCAACAGCTCCAGACCAAGGTTGGCTCACTGCTTTTGCCCCAGCACCATAATGCCTATTGTATAGTGGATACCCACAAAGAGAGGGCTCCTTGACTGAGTGGTAATTTATCATTATCACCATCATAATTTTTTTTTTTTGGATGGTGCTGGTGATCAAACCTAGGGTCTCAGCTTGACATGGTGGCTTACACTTGAAATCTAAGCATGAGGCAAGACAACTGGGATGAATTTGAGGCTTGACTGAGTTACGTAGAATTCCAGGCCAACCTGGGCTCCAGAGTAAAAAACGGTGTCTCAAAACAACAAAAGCAAAAACCGCTGGGTGGTGGTGGCGCACGCCTTTAATCCCAGGACTTGGGAGGCAGAGATGTGTGGGTCTCTGTGAGTTTGAGGCCAACCTGGTCTACAGAATGAGTTCTAGGATAGCCAGGGCTGTTACACAGAGAAACCCTGTTTTGAAAAACCAAAAACCAACCAACCAACCAAACAAACCAAAAACCAATGAACCAGGGGCTAAAGAGATGGCTCAGTGGTTAAGAGCACTTGCTTCCTTGTAGAGCACCCAGGTTGGTTCCCAGTACCTACACAGATGATCACAGCCATCCCTAACTTCAGTTCTAGGCGATCTAGCCTATGGGGACACCACACACAAAGACACACAGACAGATACACAGATACACACACACACACACACACAAACACACACACACACACACACACACACGGTATATATACATGCAGGCAAAACACTAATACACACTCATTAAAAAAACAAAACAAAACAAACTTAAAGCCAGGCATGGTGACCCACACCTTTGATCCCCAGTACTCTAGAGGCAGAAGCAGGTGGATCTCTGAGTGTTTGAGGCCAGCCAAGGCTACATAGTGAAAGGCTGTCTCAAAACCAAACCAACCAACCAACCAACCAACCAAACACCCCAAGCTTAAGTATGTAAGTAAACAAACTCAGGGTCTGGCCTATACTAAGGCAAGTTTTTTAACACTGAATTACAGCCCTGTTCTTATCCCCTAGCAAGTGATCAGCACCCAACCTTATAGGTAGAAAGGAGGTAAACAGGTGAGGAGAGAGCCTGGCTCCAGGATCAGTGAGAAACAGGCTTTCTCCTTTACCATGTTTGCGTCCTGTGACTCATCAGGAGACTGGAGGGAAGCCCAGTGCAGTACAAAGGTGACAAAGAAGCAATTAGGAGCAATCAGGCCTCACCTGGGTGAGCTGCATAGCAGGTGACACCAGTGCCCTCGAGCTGGGTGGCAAGCTCCCGGGCAAACAGTACATTGGCTAGTTTGCTGTCAGCATATGCCCGCAGCTCCTGTTGCCAGCCCACCACTGGGCAATCTAGATGTGTAAAGTCGAGACGACCACGCCGGTGGGCAGCTGAGGACACTACCACCACACGGCTGGGGGCACATGACTTCAGGCGGGGTAGCAACAGGTGTGTCAGCAGAAAAGGGCCAACATGGTTCACTCGCAGAAGCAGGTTAAAGGCCTCCCGAATCCGGCCACAGGAACTGATCCCTAGGGCAGAAGCTAGGCATGAATTGCTGTTTCGGGTGCCCCATGGGGCTCACGGAATCCCCAGCTGTGAGATGTGTCTGCTGGCCCCTGGTAGGGCCAAGCTGGAGGGACTAGCTCTCCATGCCACCAGCCACCCCCCTGCAGGGCCTATAGCTTCTCACCTGCATTGTGGATAAGGATGTCCAGCCTTGGTTCAGAGCTCAGGAAAGCAGTGGCAAAGGCCTGTACTGAGGCCAGACTGGCTAAGTCCAAGGCCATGAAGATAACCTCATTGTTTCCACTCTCCTGTGGAGCAGCAAGGGCTAGGATTGTTACCAGATACCTCCCTTCCCCCTCTTCCCAGGCACCTGAGAGCCTACCCACTAGGACTAAAACCTGCCCCAGTGCATCAGCGTGTAATGGGTGTGTGGATTCAGATCTCCACTTTGCCTTTCACTAGAGTGTGACTTCAACAACATACTTAATCCTTTGGGCCTCTGTTCTCTCACTGTAAAATGGGATAATAATAATAATACTTTCTACTGAAAAAGAAAAAGAGTTGTGCAGATCAAATCAGATAAGATCCATGTTATATCTGGTGTAGTGGTATACATTGGTTATCCTAGTTACTCAGGAGTTTCAGGCAAAAGGATCATGAGTTCAAGACCTGCCTGAGCTACAGAGTTAATATATGTAAAATATTCAGCCAGCCCTGTGCAGATATTGCTATTATCATCCCCCCTCTCCGTTATTTTTTATCTTAAAATCTACTACATGCAGCCTTGTGCCTGTTGAAGACAGCTTCTGCTCTGTAGCCCAGGCTGCCTTGGAACTCATGCGCTTCCTTCCTCAGCCTCTTCTGCTGGGATTACAGGTGTGTTCCATGTGTGCCATGAACTGTACAGACAGCCACAACTGTCTTCTAAACAGACTTTGGTCTTCTCTTAAGCATTTTTTTTTTTTTTTTTGAGATAGGGGCTTACGATGTGGTCCTGGCTGGTCTTGAACTCACAGAAATTCACCTGTATCTGCCTCTCAAGTGTGTGCTACTGAGACTGACCCTCTTAGTCTTGTCCTCTGCGGTCTAGGTACCACAACTGTAAGTAATTCATTCCAAAAAGCCATCGGGATGGTCCAGAGCCTACCGAGGAGTCCTCCTGGAGCACAACTGCCTTAAACTCCTCAGTGTCCAGAAGCTGGCTGTAGCTCAGAGCCCCTTTAGGACATTCCTCTTTTTATTCCCGCCCGTCCCCCGCCCCCCTCCAGTCTTCAATGAGACTCCCTTGTCTCAGGCATTTGCACTTGCTGTTCTTTCTGAGGCCTAAACCTACCTACCTACCTTCCTTCCTTCCTTCCTTCCTTCCTTCCTTCCTTCCTTCCTTCCTTCCTTCCTTCCTTCCTTCCTTATCTTTCCTCTGTCCAGGATGGCCTTGAGCTCCTGGCCCTGTGCCCACGCGTGGTCGTGGTCATTTAACTCTTTCTGATCCTTAAACGTCTCAAGACTAGCGACTCCTTTCTTGAGTAAGCCTCCTGGGGGGGGGGGGTATTTGGTTCTGATGTTCCTCCCCTGTGTGTCCACTATAGTGCCTGCATCCTCTTCAGTGTTTAAGGGACGGTGCGGCTCTCTCCTCTCAGATCTTGATTCCTCGCGTCGCTCTGCTCCGCCCACCGTGTCCCCCTGTGGCCTCACCTGGCGGAGGTCGAAGACAGCCGCTTCCCCGCGCTCCCGGCTGCGGCAGGCCAGCACCACGCGCGCTCCCCGGCGCGCCAGCTCCAGCGCTGTCATCTTCCCGATGCCGCTGTTGGCGCCTGCGGGCGGCGGGCGGGAGCCAGCTGAGCCAGTCGGGCCGCGGCCACCCGCCCGGCCTCCCCGCCGCCCGCCCGCGCGAACTCACCCGTGACCACGGCCGTGCGGCCCCGCAGGCTGCCGATGCCGCCGCACGGTGGGGCCTTCACCAGGTTGTAGTAGACAAGTACGTAGGCGCCCAGCAGCAGCCCGGCGCCCAGGAGCAGCGTCTCCATGCCGGCTGTGCTCCGGCTCCCGCCCGGGCCTCGTCACTCCCGCCTCGGCCTCGCGAGGGCGGCGACAGGCGGGACGCTGCTGGGCAGGGGTGTGCGCGCGCGCGTGGGCCGTGCGGGCGCCCCCTAGGCGTGCGCCTGCGTGCCCTGGCGGCGTGCCTGGGCGAGCATCTTGGGGCCCTGGGAGCGCCCCCTAGGCTCGTGAACTCCCGGGAGCGCGTGCCAGGTATGTACAGGAAACATCTGTGTGAGGGCCTGGTGGGAGTGTGCATACCCATGACCTTAATTTAAGATCACTGCTCACGGTTTGGGCGTGCTTCTAGATTCTGGGCGCGCGCCGGTGTGAGATCACTGCGTAGGTGTCTGCCCAAGGCGGGAGTCCCTCCAGGCTGTGCATGCATCTGTAGTCTCCTCCAACGCGTGTGACTGAATGAACATCTCTGTTTACTCTAGGTGTGAGTATGTAGCTCTGTGTCTCAGTCTGGAGTCCTGTGTACATGAATGGGCCTGTGCGTTTGGAGTCAGGTCCTCGATGCTTTCATCTCAATGAATCAATTCTTTTTTTTTTTTTGAGACAGGGTTTCTCTGCGCACCCTTGGCTATTGGCTATCCTGGCCATAGACCAGGCTGGCCTTGAACTCAGAGATCTGCCTGCCTCTGCCTCTGGAAGTGCTGGGATTAAAAGTGTACACCACGACTGCCCGGAGTTCTTTAATTTCTCATTCTTTTATCATCTAGCTTTCAGCAGCTAGGTACAGGCCATTGAGGCTTTTCTGCAAGGCACTGACAGGGTTGTCGGGATTCAACTATGTAACTTCTTGACTATGACTCCACCCCTTTCTCGGTTTTTGAAGTGGTTTCACTAGGTAGCCCAGGCTGGTCTTAAACTCGAGATCCTCCTGCCTCAACCTCCAAAATGGTGGGGATTACAGGGATGCTCCTCCATCTCTACCCCTGCCTTCCGAAAGGAAGAAGCAGTGAAAAATTAGGGGGTAATTTGTGTCTGGAACAATTTTCACAGGTGGCAGAAACACTCGATTACTCAGGTGAAGGAGTGACTGAGGGTAAGATGGGCCGGACAGCTAGGGAGATGTGGCTTTAGGCACTCGTGGCAGGACCTTGCCTGGGACAGTGACTTGACAATCATGACATGCCTAGCACTGTGGATACTATTGACACTGAGCAAAATACAAAGCTTCTGCCTTTAGGGGTTGAAGTCCTTCCTGCAGGGGAAGTAGAATGGCCCAGTCAAAACTATACTTGTATTTTGGAGCATGGTCAGATTTCTGAGACCAGATGAAACTCCCTATTTAACTGCGCAGTGTACTTGGAGCACATTTGTAGATGCTGTGGATGGAAAACTCCTTGAACCCCACCAGTAGACTAATACATGAACAGGTACCACTTAGAATATCGCCAGAAGTCTTCTAGGAGACTGTGCTCAGGAGGAACTTCCATCTTGGATGATGCAGAGTATTTTCTGATGAGAACTAAAGAGTCTCAGTAGAGAAGCAAGCAGTTCTCAACCTGTGGGTCAAGATCCCTGTAGTGTGTGTGGAGGACTGGGCATATCAGATATTTACATTACAATTCATAACAATAGCAAAATTAGCTAGCAATGAAATAATTTCATGGAGTGTTACCACAATATAAGGAATTATGTTAAAGGGTCACAGCATTAGGAAGGCTGAGAACCACTGCTCTAGAGAATGGATTTTACCGTATTAACACTTCTCCAGAGAAACAGCACCCCTAAAAGCCAAGTGCCCACCTTTCCGTTTCCCTCATCCAGCTGAGGCTCACTCTTCTAACATTTTCCCTCTCTAACAAGCTTCCCTTGGAGGCTACTTGAGAGTGATAATTGTTCAAAGGGTACAAAAAAGGAGATCCCAGGGAAGGTCCCCTCTAGGGGTGATGACAGGCAGGACAGACAGGCAGAAAACATAATTTGAAGTATTTTTGGTTTTTTATATACAGAATACAGGAAAGTTTCTGTAAAGTCTAAAACATTACAATTACTATGTACATTGGTACTAGTCGTGGAGAAGAAGGAGCTGGGGTGAGGAGGAAGAGAGTGGCAAGAGAACAAAAAAAGGACACAGAACAGGTTTACGACAAAAACGCCTTTGCTACAATAGACATCGGAGAAAAACACTACCACATGTACTGTACAGTTCTTAAAAACACTGAAAAAATGTCATCACTAGATGTATTTACACAAAATCCAAATACACTTTTCCTTATTTGAAATAAAATAGATGGACAGCCAGAAAAAGAATTCATTCCTCATTTGTCCATATACACAGTAGCTACCTGTAGTGCAACCGCTGCAGAAAGGGAGAGTAACTTGTAGGGTGGGAACCATGGAAGGGGGTGGGTAGCGATCTTTATATTAAATAAAACAATGATATTGTATAGATTTTGCTGTATGAAAACTGTATTTTTTCTTTTAATATAAAACTATTGTCACTGCCACAAAATAGAACAAGTTTCTGATTATTTTACAACAGCGGGCAGGTGTCGGGGGGAGGGAGCAGAAGGCGGGGGAGGGGTGTGCTGGAAGTCTCCAGACCAGGGTCTTCCCCTCCCTGCCCCCACTGTTCCTCAGCTCGGGTCTGCCGCTTTCCCATGAAATGTTGAGTACAAATATATGTGCAAATGCCCCCTAGAACTTGAGAAAAGAAAAAAGTCTTAAAAAACAGTCAAAAGGTTTTCTTCATTTCATGCAAAGATTGTAGTTGAAGGGTTTCTGGTATAGAAAACACCCGGACTTGGTTCGTGTACATTTTTGCATTGCAGGAGTCTTGGGTGTCCAGGCCAATGGCCTAGGGAACGGAGTTGGAGCGCAGCACAGGGCCCTGATGGGGCTTGAGAGACAGCTTCTCGGCCAAAGCCCCATCCTGCAGCAGGCTGGCATCGCCTTTGGGCTGTTTGGTCGCAAACTCAGTGATGCTGAAGACGAACTGTAGGCAGCCCAGCTTGATGTAGCTGCCATGGTGCAGTAAGGCTGTGCCCTCCCAGCCGGCCCCACTGCCCCCGATCAAGCTTGAGCTGCTGGCTTTGCAACTGCAGGGTCTGCGCTGTGGCCCCTGGGCCTGGGAACTCATCATGGCTGCCTCCTCACTTGGCTCTTCATCCTGTTTCTGGTTTCGGCGGCGCCCTGGGAAAAAGGGGGATGATCATAGGAGGGGAACAGTGAACAGCTGACCTATCTGGGCTGATTGGCAGGACTGGGCCCCTGCATCTCCCCATTCTATATGCTACACGATCAGGGCTGAGGAATGCTCAGACGGGGTTAGTGGAGTCTCGAGTCCCCAGGAAGGTCTGACACATATGTGGGTGTTCAGCACTTGATTCTTGGTGACCGTTCTCAGGCCCACCAACAATGAGCTTGGCCAATGGGACTGGGAAGGCAAAGAACTGTAGGTCATTGACAGCATGGCAGAGCCAAGGTGACCGGGGCCTTAGCTGTGTGGTCACAGGCCTCTGCTCCAACTTACTGATGACACTCTGCACTTTGGCAACAATACTGCTTGGGGGGGTTGGCGGGGTCTTCTCAGAGAAGTCACATGAATACAGCACATTGTCCACCGTTGTCCCGTGCTCACTGTAGTTTAACAGCTCATAATGTTTGGTATTCTGGAGGAGGGGGAAGACACGATGTGTGGTTGCTGTGTGAAGCCTTGGGCGAAGGAGAGAGGACATAGAGCTTGCTGCTCTCTACCTGGCAAGCTCTTATACTCTTCCTCAGTTAACAGCCTGGTTGTAGAATTCAAGACTCACCTACTCACTCCATGTCCCCACTCTCTCTGCTCTGAAGCACTACCCTCCCTGTTGACTTGCTATCCACTGGCACATAGTTATGATGAAATTCAGGGGAACATCCTATTTTGGTTCCTTTCCCTGCTTTGAGGTGGCCTCCCTCAGCTGTTCCTGTGAGCAACGTTAGTTGCAATGATAGCTTGTTCCTGTGAACAGGTTGCCATGCCCTTGTCTTTCCTCCAAGACAGACAGGAGGAGAGGAGAGGTTGCTCACTCTTGCCCCTTACCCAGAGCCCAATGCTAGGGAAAGATCTCAAGTTGGGAAAGCTCCCTCCCACCCATCTTTGCCCCTCACCTCATCGTAGAATATGCAGGCATGTTTTCCGGACACGTAGTTACAGTGACCATAGTTTGTAAGGCACACATCCATGTCAGCTCCTGCAAGGTGGCAGGAGTCAAGGAAAAGGCAGAGAATAGACTGTAAGGTGTATGTGTGGGGGAAGTGAAAGAGAAGGGAGTTAGCTTCTGGGTGGCCGCTAGTAGAAACCTCAAGGTAGCTTAAAAGCCCTCTTTTCTTTCATTTTTTTTTCCTTTTCTATTCTTTTCCTCTTAATGATAGGTTAGCTTAGAACTCATGACCTCTTTGCCTGTTTCCCAAGTCCTGGGGTTACAGATGTGTGTCACATGCCCAGCACTTCCCTGTTGTTCTAAAGCTAATCTGCTGTAGGATGTGTGGCTGTTACCCAAAAGGAGCAGTGAGTTACTAAGGATGATGGGGCATCTAAGTGGACACAACAGAGCCTTTAAGCCATACTACTTCGAAGGGCAGTTTCCAGGGTAAGGAGTGATCTGGGGTGTGGTGGGCTACTCCTGTAGTTTTAGAACTTGAGAGGCTGAGGCAAGAGGGCAGACCCGACTTCAAGGCCAGCATGGACCACAGGAGACCCTATCTTAAATCAGCAACAGGGTTATGGGTGAGCCTGTCACACCCAGGGATAGAAAGTGTCCTCTTTTTGAAGTCTTTCCCTACAGTGTTTCAGATGCTACTGAGCAGCAGTTAAAGCAAAAGGCCTGAGCCAAGGAAGTACCCCACTAGACTGTCTAGGTTCCTAGCCTCTCTTGTCTGGACAATCACTGCTGAGACCCATTAACTCCTGAAAGGGCTTCTGTAAGTGTCCATCAGGCTGAAGATCCAGTGCCCCTCCCAGTTTCCTGGCTGGCTCACCTGTCCCGATGTAGAGGGTTCGATAGCACATGTTCACAGCTCCTCCCAACCCTAAGAGGGGGTAGAACACAGCTCGGGCCTGTACCTCCTTTCTTTGCACTACAAGACAAACATAGGGATAGGATCATTCAGAAACCCAGAACCTGTGACCCAAACATAAACCAACAAAATCTGGATCTTTTGCTGATGGCCTGGAAAAAATCTACTGTGTAACTCGTGCGCAAACTCACACCTGACCTAGAGCTGCTTCAGGGGAGGGCTCGCCTCACCCACATCTCTAACACAGGTTAGGAAGGATCTTCTTTGAGACGGTCAGGACTTTAAGTTCCTGGGCTCCCGATAAGGAACTAACAGGGACATTCCAACCGATGACAAAGAGAACATGGAAAAACATAAGGCATAGGCCAGTGTTTCTCAAGCTTTAATGAGCACATCAACTGCCCATGAATTCTGTTGAAAGATATAATTTAGTTGTACAGTACTTGTTCAGTAAAAGTCAATGGATCTGATCGCTAGAACCACAATCACCATCAATCCACCCACCCACAAAACCGATTTTGGATTTAGTTGGAGTAGGAGGATCTAGAACTTGCAAATGTGCACTTTGTGCATGTCTATGCACACACACGTGATCACACACACGAATAAACAACCTCTGGTGCTGCCGCTCATACTCCTTCCCTTTTCCTTTAGGCGGCACGATCCCTCACTGGCCTAGAATTTGAGAAGCAGACTAGAGTGGACAGCTAGTGAGTCCCAGGGATCGTCCGTCTGCACTTGCTCAGCTCTGAGATAATAAGCATGCACCTCCATACCTGGCTTTTTCTATGTTGGTTCTAGGGAGCGAATTCAGGTCTCTCTGCCAACTGAATTATCCCGCTGTCTCTAGAATATGTATTTGTAATAAGCTCTTGGGATTCTGATAGTACTGGCATGGTACTTTAAGTTCCTGAAGCATCAAGGCTATCTCTTAAGGGCTAAGAGCTGAGATAGAATTAAAGTAGCTCAAAGCAGAATGAACATTTGAGATGAATTTCCAGGAAGCTCACCTACTATTTTTCTATTTCTCACCCTGATCCTTGGGAAACCCTTCTTCTAATTACAGTATAAAAAGTAATTGAACAGAAAGCATACAACATATGCCCCAAAGTACTGGTAGCTGCTTTGCTGTGAATCAAAGTGGACCCGTGTGAAAGAAGGTTATGGCAAACTCCCCAAGTCTGATCAGAAAGTTGTTAATCATCTTGTTCATGCTGAGAAAAAAAAGTCACGGTACTTTATTAAACCCATCGTAGGTACAAAGAGTTTGAGCTACTGAAAGCGGAGATTCTCCATGGAGCAAGGTGGTCATACACACACATCAGACAGGAGATCTGATGGTGTGGTGGCAGGTATGTGCACGCGCACCTTCTGTGTGGTGCCCTCCGGAAGTCAGCGGATGTGTCCCAACACTGCCCGGTGAAGCTTGGACCCGGGAGGGGAAAAGCTGATGTATTCTCTGCAAGGCCAGAAACTTGATCAGCTTCTCATCCAACATATTTATCTCGATTTCTATCAACCAAAGAGAAAGATCAAAAAAGCTGAGAAATGGAATATGGAAGTAGATAAAGGTTATAGGGCAAACCAGCAAACTTTTGTTCAAACAATATAAAGCCCAAAGTGGAACAAAGATCTGAAAGTGGGTATCTTGCATGCTATTTACAGTGTGTGTGTGGGGAGGGTGGGCGGGTGGGGTAGTGCGGTAGTTTCTTGTAGAAAGGTAAGGCTAATTTTAAGTAAATAAAGGGAAGAACCAAAAACTCCCAGTTGTCTGTGAGGCAAGGTCTACCCACTCTCTGTGCAGAGAAATTCATCTCTTTTTCTCTGACTTTGGGGTTTTCCACAGATGAAAGCAAGCTCCGGGTTCTGCTCTGCTAACACCGAGCGACCTGCCTAATGTGATTCTGTTCTTTCCCACTGGTTCAGCTTGGCTTGTTTTCCTTTCATCTTTGATTATATTTTGCATAAATCCAGAAGGCAGACAAGAGATGGAACCTTCTTTCCCACTCTTCTACCCAAATGGATACCGTGCATCCCCATCTCCTTATCCCTCTTCAAAAGGAGCTGGGTTTCACTCACCTCCATTGACATCCATAAATGCTCGAAGTGAGTTGGTGAGGTCCACCATGGCAGTAGAGTTGGCTGGGAAAGAGGGTACGGTTAAAGCGCTTCCTATGGATAACGTGCCGGGGCTGACCTTGCCATCTGGGGACGGAGCAGGAAGACTGTTACTTACGTCGCCTGAGGGAAACCCACCGGTCCAATCCCCCATTGCTGAGACAGTTCTGGATTTCGGACCCAAGGTGATGTTCCCTTCTTGATTCTCAACCCATAGGCTCTGGAACTCCTAGAGCTAAAAACGTGTGGTGAGGAAGGGTAGATGGAACAGTAACATACCCGGGCCGCAGGAGTTTCCAGAGCACTGACAACTGCTGCAGGGTTACTATTCTGGGGCAAGCAGTGAGCTTGCTTTATTCTCTGGGTCACGACCACCCAACCTTGCTACCTCTACTCTTAACATGGCACCTGTCCCTGCAATTCCTGTCTGCTTAACTACAACTGAGAGTTTGCAAAATTTACTCACACTGGCATTACAGAGTTGGAGATAGGGCCAGGGGCTCACACGTGAAGAAATCTCCTGACTATGAGGATGACTTCAGATCATGTGGGGGGACCACACAGGTGACAATAGCATGTGAAACCTGGTTCAAATGCTGGGATCAGCAACCTTGAGGCCCAGAAACTGGCAGGAACAGCTGAGAGAACAAGTCTGTGCTGGACTAAGTACAGACCTAAGGGATTTTCTTTAGGCATATAGTTGAGGGCAAGCTTCTGGGCCAGACCTGAAGCTGGGCTGCTTTCTGTCCCTGCTTCTTGAACATAAATATTTCTCAAATGAGTTGGCTCAAAATTTGCATCAGGTATGGATTTAATCTTGCATACCCTGAACCTCAGACTGACCTAAGTAGTTCCGATAGCATGTGCCTTCTGAAGTGATGGACCAGACAGGCAGAAGTCTGTCCAGAGGTGAAGGGGCAGGTGACCCAAGCTGTAGTTCCAGTATTGCCATTAATCTGGCAGGCCACCCCAAGGAAGTGACTTAAATTATTGAGTATAGACCCATTTTATACTTGGGACAAGCCAACACAGCCTTTTTCCTGCCATAGAAACAAAGGGAAGAATGATCACTGATACAGAGATTGAAGTCCTCAAGTATTCAAAGGGATGCTATGTTTTGGACTCTTAAGTCTATGTGCTAGTAAGAACACAGATTGTTCCTGATCATCTGGGGCTGAGAAATACTCACCTGATGATGGCGCTGGTGAGCAGAATCGTTGGTTGGCCCCTGTGGCCAAGATACTGTCTCCTGCAGCTTGTGGGGGAGTGAGCACCCGGGTGGCATTTGGGGGTGAGCCCAGAGACCTCGAATCTGTCAACGAAGGTCCTATCTGTGATTGGACAGTCTTTCTATGCAAAGTGCTGGTGTTCTCGATGCTGGCACAAGAGCTGGGGATGGAAGGGGGCAGGCTTGGGACAGGTACCAAACTCCTCTGGGGACAAGAGCTGGGGCCAGTGGCATTTTCTGTCTTCACAATGATGCCGACGGTGTGGTTCTGAAGCCCCCCAGCCGATGGTGGTGTGAGGGGCCGGGGCCAGCCTTGCCGGTGTGTGAGGCTTGGTAAGGGGGTGTTGGCGCCAGGAAGTCGCCGGGGATCCGTGGAATCAGTGGGGCTGCTGTAGAGGTGTGGGCCATTGGCTTTTACCTCTGTGTTCACTGGCCCATTGGTAGTCCCACAAGGGGTTTTCTTGGACTTTTCCACACAAGAACTGCAGCTGATGTCCTCTAGGGCTGGGGCTTGGTGGGGTGGAGAGCAGCCCAGGGAATTCTGGGTGCTAACTGCTGAGGGGCAGGACAAAGGGTAGTGGGAAGGTAGAGGTGCCTTGTCAGCGGTTTGCAGGGAGGTGGTGATTGAGCTGTCAGTCACAATAACAGGCTTAATATCAGCCTTCTCTGTCTGTTCAGAGTCCCAATGCGAAGGCATCTGCTTAGCAGATAAATGTTTCAATATGCTGCACTGGAGCGCAACAACACTACAGAGCCACTGCAATGGAAGGAGAGGAGAGGAGTGAGAGGCCTGGGAGGTGTTGGTCTATCCTGCCAGTGTCCAGGGCTACAGCAGAGTTGACAAGCACTGTTACCAAGGTTCCAACAAGAATGACCAGAAAGGGATCCCACTTTCATTCCCAAGAAAGACTTATTTATGCACTTGGCAGTACTACCTCAGTGGGTGGAACCTGAGATTCCTGTTCTGGCTCTGCCCTGTAGGCTCACTTGTGATCAACATTCAGCAAGTACCCCAGTATGTGCTGTGTTTCTGGCAGGATCACCCAACCTCTCTGTGGATCTGCTCATTTACTCCTTCAGTACAGAACTGCCCAGCTTGAAGCAACGGGGAACTAATGAGGGGAGCAGCCTGTATGACTGAAGTTCTCTTGCCTTTGGCATCTGAGCCTGGGATTCTCCATGGCCACTCAACTTTTAGGGGCTAGGGTGGAGATAGGGTAGAAGCAGGAATGACAGACATCTGGTGACACAGAAGAGAGACTGAACTTGGGAATCCCAATTCTGCTTTCACTCACCTCTTGCTGCTCTGCTTGGGTGGCTAAGTGCTCAGAGTTCAAAAGGTGCGTCTGTGATTCCTCAGGGATCCCATTGCAGATCAGTTCCCCATCCCGAATGGCCGCAGGTGCAATGAGAGGGGGTGGGAACTGGTACTGAGATTTTATAGCATCAGGAACCTGTTTAAAGATAGGAGGAAAGATAGTGCCAATATGTCCAAGCTGAATTCTGCCCTAACTAGATACTATTTCATCTGTAGTGCTGGTACCCAAGGGACCATCTACTCTCTGATCTACTGTGGACAATGAAGCCCAGTATGCTGCAACTGTTTTGGGTTGTCCTTTGACTCGCGCACAGATATCTTGTCCTAAAAAAGGACAGAAATAGCAACAATAGGCAGGGCTTTCATTGTTCTTCTTGCAGAGTTCTAAAGCTACCACATACTATCTTCTGTTTTGTCTCAAACATGCAAGACTGACACTGTATTGGGCTTCAGGGTTGTCCAAGTTGTAAGTTTGTAGTATCTAGTGCCAATAGGCAGGAATGATAGTAATTTGAAGTTAAATGAGGTTATATTCATGGGAGAAAAATTAAGCATGACACCTGACTAATGAGCGTTTAATCAATGTTAGTTTGCATCATCCATTCATTCATGACTCAGGATACAGTGAAGATTTTTTGTTGCGCAAAGAAAAATGACACACTCTGATTTACATTATATAAGAATGAAGAGTCACACAAAAAGTCATTCATACATTCAGTCAACATTATTGAGTGCCTCACGAGTCTGGCACTGTTCCAAAATCCTAGAGGTCCAGAGATAAATATAAAATTTAAGCCTTGCCCTCAAGGAACTCATAGTCTAGTGGGGCAAATATAGAAATGCTATAATACAAGGAAATGCATCCTAGAGTAGAGGGTCATCTGAGGTGCTATTAAAAAGAAAAAATTGAGCTAGGTGTGGTGGCACACATCTTTTAATCCCAACACCCAAGAGGCAGAGACAGGCAGATCTCTGTGAGTTGGAGCCCAACCCGGACCATGCAATCCACAAACAAAAAGAGCTACGTGTGAGAATGGTCGGTAAAGATGAGCAGAGAGGCAAGGAGCACGGAGCTGAGAACCACCACCTAGTGCTATGGGTTTTCTGATGCAACAGAGGACAGAATGCTGCTGCCCCTGCAGAAGATCGGACAAGGTATCAGGTGACAGGTTTCCTCTGCACTCCTAGTATCATAGGACCACTGTCCTATGGTGCTGCAGTCATTTCCTATTCAAACTCTCCAAGAACAAACTATTCTCCTTTTTCTTCTTCTTCTTTTTTTTTTAAAGAATTTTGGTTTTTCGAGACAGGGTTTCTCAGTAGCTTTGGAGCCTGTCCTGGAGGAACTCAGGCTGTAGACCAGGTTGGCCTTGAACCCACAGATCTACCTGCCTCTTCCTGGGATAAAGGTGTGTGCCGCCACCACCTGAAGAAGAAACTATTCTTCAGGCAGTTTATAACTCTGATTTCCTCCTCAACAATAAGGAAAATATTTAGAGGAAAGTCAATGAAAAGATTTATTCCAGGCCTTCTAATTTGTTCACTGTAGCATCTGGGCAGACTTCTGAATCTACATGGTAAATGAATTATAATTTGGATTACTTTTAGATCCATTTAACTAGAGGTATGAGGCCTACCACCTCATATCCTATTCCTGTAATGAGAAACACTTTAATTTGAGAAAACTATCCTACTGAAGGATAAGTTGTTAGTTACCCAGTTAAGAGTTTGCTGTACAGGGCTGGAGAGATGGCTCAGTGGTCAAGGGCATTGCCTGCTCTTCCAAAGGTCCTGAGTTCAATTCCCAGCAACCACATGGTGGCTCACAACCATCTGTAAAGAGGTCTGGCGCCCTCTTCTGGCCTTCAGGCACATACACAGACAGAATATTGTATACATAATAATAAAAAAAAGAGTTTGCTGTACAGCCTGGTCTACAAGAGCTAGTTCCAGGAGAGGCTCCAAAATCACAGAGAAACCCTGTCTCGAAAAACCAAAAAAAAAAAAAAAGAGAGAGTTTGCTGTACAGTTTTCAACAGTTAGGTATCCTTGCTAGTTCTGAAATGACACCTACTAAATGGGATGGGAATAGTGTGATTGAGGTTAAAACATGGCTGCCACCAAGTGGCCATATTTGAGAATTGCTAATGGATATATAGCATGTTAAACCTTCAGATCAACCGAATTAGGAGACTGAATTTTTCAATGAAGGAAATTCTCTCAGGCTCTTTGGATATAGCTTAGCAAGCATCAAGTACATAGAAATACTAGGTACCAAAACTGTAGTTGTCTTAGTTGATATATTAGTCTAAAAACAGATCCAGAGGTAGAAGAACTTTCCTTCGAACACATTTTTCTTAAATTTTCAGTTGGATACCTCTCTTTATCTCCTGCATGGCTGTCTGCCAAATTAATCACAACTTCATCTCATCAAAATTTCTCAGAAGGGTACTATTTAATAGTGACAGACACAGTTAAGTATTAGGCTGGCTTATTTTATGGTAACTTATATGTCAGAATCATTGGTGAAAAAGGAACATCAATGCCAGGTGGTGATGGTGCACGCCCTTAATCCCAGCACTTGGGAGGCAGAGGCAGACAAATCCTGGGGTGGTAGGCATGGGGGCTGTAAGAAGTATGCAAAATAAACCGGGTAGTAAGCAGCCTTTCTCCATGGCCTGTGCATATCTTTTGCTTTCAGTTTCCTGCCCTGATCTCCCTCAGCATGAAGTGCGACCTGAGAGTGTTAAGCTGAAATAAATGTCCCCCCACCTGCAAAGTTAACTACAGTCACGGCGCTTTATCACAGCAACAGAAACTCTAAGACGGATGTTACATGTGACAGTGGAATACAACTGGGCTTGGTGAGATGGGCTGAAGGCTGCTCATCGTTTGGAGAGCTATAAATGGATTTCAAAACCACACCTGAATCTTGCCTTTGTAATCATGACTACCATCCTCAAGTTATCACTATGCATTTATTATTTGCTGAGATACCAAAGATGTATCTGTGGGGCTTCAGTCTCCCACTGATCCTGTGCCATGAGAGAAACCAGTGCCCAACGTCTTGCTTGTTCTGACTGGGCCGTGACTCACCTTCAAGCTTCTTCTTCTGACAGACTGAAGCACACGGCGGTTAGGGGGGTGTTTCTTATGGATTCGGTTCAGGAAATCCACTTTGACAACATGCTGTGAAATGGTGTCCTGGAAACGATCAAACACCTGGCACCGATTGCTCAGTGTCAGATTCCTCTGGTTCAGCTAGGGACAAGCAGAAACACCACTGTGGTGAATTTCTAAGGTGCTGCCCCTTCCAGCTGGCCCTACTCTCTAGGCTTAAAAAACAGAAACTCTTGCTGGGCGGTGGTAGCATACACCTTTAATCCCAGTACTTAGGAGGCAGAGGCAGGCAGATCTCTGTGGAGTGTGAGGCCAGCCTGGTCTACAAAGCGAGTTCCAGGACCGCCAGGACGGTTATACAGAGAAACTCTGATTGAAACCCCTGCCCCCCCCCAAACAACCAACAAGCAAAGAAAAAAAAATTCAAAACCAAACAAATAAAAAACCAAACCAAAACAGTAAATGGGTTCCTTCTGCCTGGACAGAGGCCTGTAATGGGGCAGGAGACTCCTGCTCCCTGGAAAGGCTTTTGGGAGTTAGGAAAACAGTCAAGTAGCCCAGAAGTGCCCCTAATTCAGCCAGACTGTAGGTCAGGACAACCCATCAGGGTCAATCCTAGCAGGCCTTGGCCCTCAAGAGAGCCAAAGAAGCAGACTCCCCACCCATCAAGGAACTGTTCTTACAGAAAAACTGTCCTACATAGAGGCCTTGCAGGTCAAAATCCCATTCCTGCTCCAGGGTACCAGCAAGCATTACCAAACTCATCTCAGTTCAGATAGTACATCTTCCCTTGTGGAAGAGAAACCTCTGATCTGCTCTTAAAGGTCAAAGGGAGAGAAGGGAGGAACTTGTGCCGGTGCTGACAGAAGGCATGGAGAACCTGTGCCACTTCTAACCTCTAGTATATCTGACCTCTACACTCTAATTCAAATGACAGGATCTGGATGACAAGAGACGGCTTAGGGGTTAAGAGGACTTTCTATTTTCCAGAGAGTACACTCAGTTCCAGACAGTCTGATACTCTCTTCTTCTGCCCCCTGAGGTCACCTACACACATGGTATTCACTTACGCAAACATCTGTGTACATTAAAAAAAAAAATTTCTTAAGAAACTTATTACTTTATGCTGGGTGTGGTGGTACATACCTTTACTCTCAGCACTTTGGAGGCAGCTGAGATAGTCAGATCTATGTGAGTTTGAGACCAGCCTGATTCACAAATCCAGGCCAGCCTGGACTTGAGAGAAACCATCTCAAAAGTAATATATTTTTTTTAACCTCATGTGTATGAATCTTTTGCCTGCACAGGCAAGTGGAGAGTGTCGGATAATCCAGAACTGAAGTTACGGAAAGCTGGGTTGTGAGCCACCATACGGGTGCTGGGAATGGAACATGGATCCTTAACAAGAACAAGTACTTTTTTAAAAAAAATGATTTTATATTCATTCATTCATTTTTCCCCAAGAAAGGGTTTCTCTGTGTAGCCCTGGCTGTCCTTGAACTTAAGAGATCTACCTGCCTCTGCTTACTGAGCGCTGGGATTAAAGGCATGTGCCACCACTGCCCAGCCCAGTCATGGTAAGTCTTATGGTTTAATTGGAAAGGCTATTTTTGTAAGGAAATACCTCATGGGTGACTACATAGAAGGATTGACCCTCCTGGAGAGGCAGACAACAGGTCTGCTCTAGGGTAGAAAGCTGTGTGTAAAATGTCTACAGAGGGCCAGCGAGATGGCTCAGTGCATAAAGTAAACCCGGTGACTTGAGTTTGATTTCCAGAACCCAAGTGGAAAATGGGGCTAGTGAGATGGTGGAGTGGGTAAGGGTACTTATCACCAAGCCTGGTAACTTACAACATTATCCTCTGACCTCCACATGTATGCTCTGGAGAGCACACACATGCACACAGACACAGTAGTAATAAAGCTGGGTGTGGTGGTGACTCAGATTTGTAATTCTAGCACCTGGGAGGTGGAAAACAGAAGCAGGCTCAGGGAGGTTCTAGACCATTCTCGGCTACACAGTGAATCACAGGGGCTGGAAATGGCTCATTGGTATGCTCTTATAGAAGATCCAGGTTCAGTCCCCAGCATCTACATGATGGCTCACAACAAGTTCTAGATCCAGCTCTAGGAGTGCCAACATCCTGTTCCAGTCAACAAAGGCACGAGCCATGCGCATGATGCACTTGTATACATGCAGGCAAAATACACACATAAAATACAAAATAATTAAAAAATAAAAACCAACAGAACCCACCCTCAAACCAAAAAATGTGCTGGGGCTGTAAATCAACAGTAGAACACTTGCCTAGCCTATACAAGGCCTGGGGTTCCATCTCTAGCACTAAAAATTAAAAAAAAAAAAAAAAAAAATTAAAAGAAAAAAAAAAAGAAAGAAAAATCACTGGCAAGATTGTTTTGTTGTTGGCTGCGGCATTTACTTTCATCCATTCAACAACTCACTGAGAACCTAGGATGTGCCAACACAAGGAGTTATAAAGAACTAATGCAAGAGCAGGGCACAAAGTCATTTAATGGTTGGGCCACGTGTATTCCTAACAGCCAATCATTTATTCTCTTAAGGTTGGCTCTAATAAACTCACTCTTAGGGCGGTAACAGTATTTCTTTAATTCTTGTGGGGTAAAAATGACAAGCAAGCAAATCAAGCTGCACAGCCTCAACAAGATCCATGGGAAGGCAAGATGCACAGGTGAGATCCATGAGAACAGACCTGAGTGAGGTCTGCTGAAACCAGTGAACTCCCGCACAATGCTGACTCTAGTGTGCTTTCTCGGGGCAGTGCCTGCCCCAGCCGGATTAGATACGCCATGCTTACCACCACATGCTCGATGTGATTAGGACACATCCATCTGCCCAGGGGCATGGCAGTGAGCGGGGGCTCGAGGCAGTCCATGTGAAACAGAAGTGGGCAATAGTCACACTGGATGAGAGGCGCTACTCGACAACTCCTGCAAAGGAATGAGATATGATAAGTGATTTCTGTGGCATGATGGGAAAATTAAAGACTAACTCACAGCTTCTTCCCTTCTTCCCTCCCTCCCTCCCTCCCTCCCTCCCGGGTTCTGTCACATAACCACTCAGTAAGGAAGATGGAAACCAGGGTCTTCAGTATTTTATCTTCTAGAAAAAAATGCATCTTGTGAATGTAAATGTTTATTTGGAGGATGGCTAATGTGGCTATCAGAGCAAGGATGACCAATGCTTAGTACTCATCTCTGCTTTCTGATCTTCCTATTTTTAAGAAATTCTCACTCAAAACAAACAAACAAAAAACCCTTAGATGCTGGTTTAATTGCCCAGTGGTACAAGCAGACTGCTACCAAGCTTGACTACCAGAGTTCAATTCATAGAACCCATTGCTAAATGGAAGAATCAAGTCTTTCAAGTTGACATCTGCACAGATGTTGTGGCACATGTTCATCTTACCGTCAAAAAGCAAATGTAATAAAAATACATTAGCAGACTTTCTGGAGTTGTAACTACACGACAAAAGATTTCCCCTCTGTGTGAAAAGACCAATAACCAGTACTGATAATTGGAGATGGAGGCAAGAAAATTATGTTGCATATACTTACAGAAGTACGCTTCAAGGAGAGGCAAATACAACCCCAAAGGTATACTAGAGACAAAGCTTTTCCCGGCAGAGTTCTGTAGTTGTTCTTCTATTTACTTATTTATTTTTGTTTTTTTGAGACAGAGTTCCTGTTAGGACTGGCTGTCCTAGAACTCATTCTGTAGACCAGGCTGGCTTTGAACACATAGAGATCTGCTTGCCTCTGCTTCTCAAGTGCTCGGATTAAAGGCACACAGCAAAACAACCGCCAAGTTCTATACTTCTAATTGACTACCATCTAGTTTTCCATAGCTTTTGTTATGAACACTTTGTTGTTAGGGGTGTGGCTATGAAAGTCTCATGTAGCCTGAACTCACTGGTTAGCTAAGAATGATTCTCAATTTTTATTCCTCTTGCATCTAAGACCCAAGTGCTGAGATATCAGTTTGCACCATCATTTTGGGTTTATGTAATGCCGGGTATCAAACCATGTCGGGTAAACACTGTACTAACTGTGCTATATCCTCAGTCCCCAAGCATCCTTTGTGATAGCCATTTTCTCCTGCTATCCTGCTCCAACCATAACAGTTTTTCTGACTCAAGCCAACAAATCCAGCTTCAATCATTGAAATATCTGGTTTCTGTGACTGAGGAGAGTAATTTGTCTACCTTTGTCTCTGGGATCAAAGGTGTGTGCTACTACACCTGCTTCTTTTGATTGTCTAGACTTGTGATAGTCTCATAATAAATTTTAAACATATACCCCCCCCACTTCCCAACAAGTCCCTCTGAGTTTCATCTCTTGTAAGCTTATTTTTTTTTATTTTTAATTTTTTTGGTTTTTCAAGATAGATGGGTTCTCTGTGTAATTCTGGAACTAGCTCTTATAGACCAGGCTGGCCTTGAACTTACAGAGATCCACCTGCCTCTGCCTCCCAAGTACTGGGCACCACCACCCACTACCACCCGGCAAGTTTAATTTAAAAAAAAAAAAAAACTTATTGTGTGTGTGTGTGTGTTTGTGCATGTCACAGCTCCCCTGAAGAGGTTAGAAGATAACTTGCCACAGTTTTGTCCTTCCAGTATGTGGCTTCTGGGAGTTGAGCTCAAGTTATAATGATGTGGGAGCCTTAATCCAATGAGCAATCACACTGGTTCTGACCTACTGGGTTTAATCACTGTTGCTCACAGGAGCAGGGTGGGGGTTACTTACTAATACCCATCAACCAATAAGCCTGCCTGGAAAGTGGGGCCTTATGAGTGGGGCTAGCTTTGAACTCCCCAAATTGCCTCCACCTCCTAAGTACTGGGATTACATGCATATATCATACACCTGGCTCTGGATCTTGATTCTTCAGGTAATCTGTTATTGGCATATTCAAGGAAGTGGCTAGTCAATTAGTTCTGTGTGCTTATACCATCAGAATATGGCTGTCCACATTAACACACAGGACTTAAAAGGATAAGAGGGGGAAAAAAAAACCAACAACAACTACATTTGTTGAATATAGGGATAGAAAAAAAATACCTGTTACACGTGAAACAGACTTTGACCGGCAAGGGAACGAGACCATTATGATCTAACTCATGCTGTGTTCTTTTAACGTTCTTCCCCGTGGTTTCCTCCTTTCTTCTCCGTTTGCTAGAACCTAGAAAAGAAGCTGGTGGTGCTGAACTGCCCTTGGCTTCGAATTTCTTGTTGGAATATGAAAACATTAAGTGAAAGGAACAGATCTAAGCAAAAGCATGTGCCATGGCTGGGGTAGATTTCTTTCTGAGGACCCCAGGGCTAGTTTCAAGTGACAAAACAGGAGTAAGAAAGAAGGGTTGGGGAGACAACGACACGGGATGACCACAACAGATACATGGCGACTAGAAACAGAAGTTACCTGCTTTAAGGCAGAAACACACTGATCTTACCAATATGAAATAACCAGAAACCTGGGATAGTAGCAACCTATGTCCAAGTTACACGGTCAACAAAGACTAGTCTGTGAAGATAACTGAGCAATTTAATCATGTTTCTATAGAAACCAGAAAAGCAGATTCCATATACAACCCTCCCTCCCAATTTGACACAGGTTCTCTCTCTGTAGTTCTGGCTGACTTGGAACTTGCTCTGTAGACAAAGGTGGCCTAAAACTCAGATATTCATCTGCCTCTGCCTCCCAAGTGCTGGAATTAAAGTTATGCGCCAATAAGCATAGATATATGTGCCCTTTAAAATAAAATGTACATGTGTAAAGGTCAGAAGATAACTTTCCCCTACTTCCACTTTTATGTGGATTCCAGGGATCAAACCCAGGTTTGCATGGCAAGTGCCTTACTATCTCAGCTATCTTGCAAGCTGCCCGATAGGCATTTCCATCCATGCATGCATATTCCTCCTCCTTTCTCACAGACACAGTCTCTGCAGCCCTAGCTGGCCTCAACCTCAGAGATCCATCTTCCTCCATCTTTTCATGCTGGGACAAGAGGAATGTGGCACATTTGGATCATGTGTATTCTTTTTTTTTCTTTCTTTTTTTTTTTTTCAAGACAGGGCTTCTCTGTGTTAACAGCTCCGCTGTCCTGGTGCTCACTTTGTAAACCAGGCTGATCTCAAACTCACAGATCCAGCTGTCTCTGACTCCCAAGCGCTAGGATTAAAGGAGTGCACCGCCACTGCTAGGCTTCACGTGTGCTTTTTAAGCCTTCCAATTTTCTTGTTTTTGTATATGTCTGTATCTGAAGGCATGAGATTTCCTTTGACTGCAGTCTACTTTAAATATTAAGGCAGCTCTTCTTCTGGAGCTCACCACTTTAGTTTGTCTGGACAGCAAGCTTACTCCACTTCCGCCTCCCACAATCTTATTACAGGAAGGCTGTCCTGCCCACCTGGCTGATGACATGGATTCTGAAAATATGAACTCCAGTTCTCACATTTGCATGGCAAGTGCTTTATTCCCTGAGCCATCTTCCCATATTCCCTTTTGTTTTTTCAGACAGGGTCTCACTTTGTAGCCTAGGCTGGTGAAAAACTCACTACATAGCTTCTGCCTCAAACTGATGCTGGAATTACAGGCAATTAAGACACCATGCCTAGCCAATCTGACTGTTTTTTTAGGGGGGGGGGGGGAAAGAGATCTAGAAGTGTCATGGTATCAAATAGAAGCCATGACTTGGTTTTCTTTGTTAAAAGAGGAAATTTGACAATAGCTATCAAATCTACCATTGCCAACTGTGACCTAGCAATTCTAATAATATTAGGAGCTGGAGAGATAGCTCAATGGTTAAAGGGACTGGTTGCTCCTTTGAAGGACCCAAATTCAATTCCCAGCATCAACATGGTGGTTCACAACTATCGCTAATTCCAGTTGCAGGGGATCTGATACCCTTTTTCTAGGTTCTGTGGGCACCAGGCACACACATGGTGCACAAGACATATTTGCAGGCAAAAAGCCATATACATAAAAATAAATAAATTAAAAAATGTTAGGAACAATTTAAATGGCAATGAACAGAAAACTGCTTAAATCAATTATAGTACATTTGTATAACGGACTATTATGGAGCCATAACAAAAACCTAATGAAATGCTACAGTAATGCTAAAACCACTGGACTACATTATAAAAATAAAGAACAAACTGTAAAAGTTTGTACAGTATGCTATTTAAGAAAGTACAGGCAGACATACATACTTACATACTCTTTCTCCCTCTCTCCCCAGAATGATAAATAAGAACCAACCAAAGAGCAGCTGTCTGCAAAGGGGAGAAGGGGATGCTGGGGATCAAATCCAAGACTTTGTGCATGGTAGCTCTACCATCCAACTATATTCCTAAACTTTGTTTCTTCATTCATTTATTTAGGAATTTAAAAGATTTGGGCCGAAGAGATTGCTCAGAGGTTAAGAGCACCGACTGTTCTTCCAGAGGTCCCAAGTTCAATTCCCGGCAACCATATGGTGCCTCATAAGCATCTATAATAAGATCTGGTGTCCTCTTTTGGGGTGCAGGCACACATTCAGGCAGAATACTTTATGCATAATAAATAAATCTTAAAAAGGAATTTAAAAAATTTAATTCTGGGGCTGGAGAGATGGCTCAGCAGTTAAGAGCACTGGTTGCTCTTCCAGAGGTCCTGAGTTCAATTCCCAGCACCCACATGGCAGCTCACAACTGTCTATAACCCAAGTTCCAGGGCATCTGACCCTCACACCCATGAACATAATAATAATAAAATAAATAAAAATTAATTCTGTACATCATCTATCTGCATGTGGGTTTGTGCATGTGCCTACAGAAGCCAGGTGTCAGATCCCAGAGGCTGGTGTCAGAGACAGCTGTGAGCTGCCTGATATGGGCGCAGGGAAAGGAACTCAAGTCCACTGGAAAAGGAGCAAGTACTTTTAACTGCAGAGTCATCTCTCTAGTCCCTCTTTTAACTAAGATTTTTTTAAAAAATTTATTCCTTTATGCACATGAATGTTTGCCCATCTGCATATATGTGCACCATGTGCATGCCTGGTGCCTGTAAAGGCCAGAAGAGGATATTGGACCCCTTGAAACTGGAGGTACTGATGGTCATGAGTCACAATGGGAACCAAACCTCAGGTCTCTGCAGAAGCAGCCTGTGCACTGAACCACTCAGCCATCTTCTTGAGCCTTCTTTATATGTTTTGAGACAGTCCCAATATGTAGTGCAGGCTGGCCTCAAATTCATGATCCTCTTGCCTTACCCTCCCCCAAGTGATCAGATTATTGCTATGTGTCACCCTACTTGGCTTATGTTAGGAAAAAAAAACCTGTAGGGCAACAATAGGACAGGAGACAGAAGACTCAGAAAATAAAAAAACTGAGTAAGTACTATAACAACTAAAACCTTTGATGCTATCTCCAGGCAGAACAAGGAATAATAACAAAAGACAATGGCTATAGGCAGTAACCTTGCAGGCAGCACTGCTCTTTGGGCTAAATAATAACCCTCTGGAAAGCCAGGGTAAGAAAGGAGAGATGATGAGGATGATGATGTCGCTAACCTGGTAGTGCAGTGGTACAAGTCAGTTCATTGGGCAACTGAAATTGGGTAGGGTTCCGCTCCATGGCGGCAGCAATCAGCAGCTCAAAAGGCCGCCGCAGCTGAGGCTGCACATAGTCCGGCTCTGTTGCTACTGGCTCCTCATCCACGTCAATGATGTCCTCATCAACGTCGTTATGCTCAGAGGTGGGGGTCTCTGTGCTGGCGTTGGATGTGGGGGTGCCAGGCCGGCTGGCTCTCCTTTCCAGGATCCGGGCATGGGCAATGGCCTTGAGTTCAGTTTTGCTAGCTGATCTGTCCAACAAGTCAGTGTCACTGCTGGGGGATGTAGTCCGTTTACTGGATTTGTCCACCAGTCCATTGACGTGGCCCAGCTCCTTTTTCTGCTCTCGTTTCTGCGCAAATGAATAGGTGGGCCCATCATGAAAAGAACAAATAGAGATGGGTATACAATGTCCTGCTAGACCACTTATGAAAATTACAAAGTCCCTTACACATCACAGAATCATCTACCCCAGGACCTGGGACAGCAGCCTATTAAAGTTGAGATATATATTTTAATTTTAATTGTGTGTATTAGTATTTTGCCTGCATATACGCCTGTGTACCGTGCATGTGCCTGATGCCCATCAATGCCAGAAGAAGGCCTCAGATCATAGAAACTGGAGTTGAGAGCTACCATGTAGATGTTCCAGGTCCTCTGGAAGAACAGTCAGTACTCTATTGCTGAGCCATCACTCTAGCCCTAGATACAGCTATAACTGAACTAACTAAAATGGAGAAAACATGGCAGGAGTGAATTACCGAAAACAGTGTGGGAATTTTGGAATAACTAATTCACTGTATGATACTTAACACCTATATACATATGAAGCACAGGGCAAGCCGCTAACAAACTAACCACAGAACTAATTTAGTGAGATGACGGTAAGAACACTGTAATACAAAGGTCACTGTCACTTACTTGCCTGTGACAAGTGCATCCTGACCTACCGATAGGTTTTGAAAATAGCTCAAAACAGAGAAAGTCTGCAAAACAGGCTGGGAAAGCTCACTTTTCAGGGGGATGGCACAGAAAGGTGCCACACGGAGAGAACCAGTGCAGAAAGCAGGCACCCAAGAATCGTAGCTTTCCATCTTAGCTAGAAACTCAGAAAGTGATCCTTTTAGAAGGCATGAAATGCAAAAAGACTCCAGTGAACTTAGTAGGAATGGAAAGTGGACAACGCAGCTTCCCAAGGCTCTAAAATCAACAGTGTCATATTAATCTCCATTTAGTTAGGTCCTGCCTAGGCAGCTCAGGAATTCCTCCATCTGCAAAGTGAAAGCACTGAATCCGGTCCCTCTTAGGGATATGGTGGTGGTAAAAGGACTGCATCTATGAAAGGCATGGGTGACCTTCCCCAGGAGTCATAACAGGACTGACCATCACGAGTTCATGAGACCCAAAAGAAATCTACTTCAATCCATTTCACTGTGAATACTGAGGTCAAAGGGGAGTGGTGGTGACGGTGGATAAGGCAGCTGTGGAACCCTTAGGTAGAGAGGTCTATGTAAGAGTGAGTCAGAGCAGCATCTCAGGAGGAACGCCCTATGCTAGGAAAAGAGCGTACTGTTCCTAGCAAGCAAAGGTTTCTAGAGAACAAGAGGTAACAGACCTTTAGAATGAGAGAAAAATTTGGTTCCAATCTTGGCTCTTTCAATTCCTGAGTCCTTGGGAAAATAATCTATATTTCATAGCCTCAGTCTGTTCCTTTCCATAATTATGATCTACCACCAGCATTCTTCGATACTTGCATAGATTAAGCAGAATAACAGTAAACACCTGGCATACAATGGGCACTAGCAAGTTTTCACCTCTTTTCCTTGGCTGATCCCAACCCTTTAATGTCTAGCTTCTTTGCATAGTAAGTTTCTGAACAGATAGGGCATGCTCTATGAGATGCACAGGAAAGGGCTTTGGAAGCTAGGTAGCTCTTTCTGTTTCTGCAACTGAGGATGTCACCACTGACCATGACATCATGTTATGACCAAGAAAACAGCAGTGATGCCACAAAAAAATAAATTCTTTGGTTATACAATTAGTGTGGGAAGAAAGCAGGGTAAACTACAGACAAATCCTAATTATAGCCCGTAATGTAAAGGTGGGATCAAATATAATCTGGTGACACACACGTACTTCCTTTTTTTTTGGGGGGGGGGAGATAAAGGAAAGTTTAGTTCTTGCTCTCTATAAAAAAATTTCAAAGTAGCCAGGTGGTGGTGCACATAATCCCAGCACTCAGAAGGCAGAGTCAGGCAAATTTCTGTGAGTACAAGGCCAGCCTGGTCTACAGAGCGAGTTCCAGGACAGGCTCCAAACTACACAAAGAAATCCTGTCCTGAAAAACCAAATAAGTAAATAAATAAATTAAATTAAAAGAAATTCAAAGTAGAAAACAATTAGCCATGCTCATAATTCAGTTAGTACTGACCTAGAGAAAAGGGAAACAAAGAGAAACAGACAACCAGGACAGAGGGGTTCAAAATCTACTCCTTTAATAAAACTGATCAAGCCTCTAGAAACCCCACGGAACTGAGAAGAGCCTTCTTTTTTGGAGCCACAGATAAGGACACCATATTCAGGCTATTTCCTAAGAGATCAATAAGATCAGACTAAGCCTGTCACTAGTGACTTAACATGGCTCACTGGATTAACACCCCCCTTCTGCCCTCTTTCACATCCCACGTCTGGAGTTTTAAGTCTTACAGTCAACATGGAGAGAGAATAGTGATCCAGTGTTAGAAGGGACAAGAGGATGAAATGCCCTTAGGATCAAGCCCCTTAGCTCTGAAGGATCGTTGCTCTAGCTCTGGCATTCTGAGTGGAGCCTTCAGAAAGCAGCATTATTACCTTTCGGCGAACAGTGCACCGGTGACACATCCACTCCCCAGGAGGCAACATCTCTTCACTCAGTGGAGGGTTACTGTGGGGAAAAGACAAGGGCAAGACTAAGTAACTAACCCTTGGATGCAGCTGAAAATAGATCTGGCACAAGCTGCATGTCCCTAACTACTGCTGTGGCCAGTTCTGGAGCCCTGCTAGAGCTCTCGTGTCCTTCCAAATGCCTATTTAACAATGTATCATCATCTCAAGGGGGAAAACTCCTACAACTTAAAAAGAGAAGCCAAATCCACAGCTGTCGACCCTAGGTCTACAGGAAAAGGCAAAAAGTACTAGTTGAGAGCCTGAAGAATCATTCCCAAATTCTGTACTATGCCTCACTCAAAGTCTGAGTCTAAACCCAATCTCTTCTCTCCGTGGTTCAGAACCTTGTCACACAGTCCATTCATTCTAACCTGACACGCCTCCTCAAGTATCCATGCCCCCAATGAACATTTGCCACTTCTTCTTTTGTGACACTCTCCTGCAAGTAAAGCTGTACCCCCACCCCCAATAGCCATTCCTACAGCTTGCTCTAGGCTCCATGGCTTTGTTTGGTCTCGCATCCACAAGCAGTCCTTTGCCCTCCTCTTCAATTAGGTTTGTCTTGAGACTCGCTTTGACAAACAGAATGCAAGACCATTGACATGTTGTAACTTTCAAGCCTGAGCCTTAAGCAATCTGTAGATTCCAACCTTTTATGTCTGGAATGTTCTGTTTCCGAGCTCTGCTGAGAGAGTCACATGGAGGAGGTCTGAGGTACTGCAATCAACAGCTTTAGTTGAACACCAACAGGTCATACCAATTACTGCTATGAATCATCTTGGACATACCAGAGCAGATAAGTCTCCAAATAACTGTGGTCCTGGCCAACTACATGTACAACAGAAAACCACCAAGCTGACCCCAATTCAAGCCTCTACTAGTCTGTTTTGGGCCACTGCGTTTTGGTAGGTTACCAGACATGGCTTCTCCACCTGCACTTTCTAGACTACTCACTCCCTGTTAAACAGTTGAGTTCCTTTTTCTCTGTGTGTGGGCATGTGCATGAAGTGTTTTGTCTGTGTGTATGTACGTGCACCACATAGTCGCCAGAAGAGGGTGCTGGAGTTACAAGCAGTTCTGAGCCACCTGATATGAATTCTGGAAACCAAACTCAGGTCCCCTGAAAGAACAGGATGCTCTCTCAACTTCTCAACTTCAGAGCCATCTTTCTAGCCTGCCTCCTTGCATTTTTAATAAATGAAGCCTTAATTAAAACCAGAGCTATATCAGGCATGACACAGGCCCAGAATTTGGGAGGCTAAGGCAGTAAGACTGAAATTGATGCCAGCTTGAGCTACATAGTGATTTACAAGCTGGCCTAGCATGCATGAAACTCTGCTTCAAAACAAAGCAAAACCCAAGCCAAACAAGCAAAGCTCAAAACCCAAGCTGTGTAGGGTTAGACCTCACAGACCTTTAGATCATTACTTCCATTAAAGTTACATGGAGATTTTATCAAATTCCCAGAAGAGTCACATTTATATTGCTAATACAACAAGTATCTTGTTCTAAAAGTATGATTTCCAGTTAAACAGCAACATCTAGAAATGCATTAGAATGTAAATTCTAGCCTGGGACCATCACTCAGTTGGTAGAGTACTTGTCTAGCATGCATAAGTCAGTTGTGGGGTGCCCTTTAAATCCAGGCATGGTGGCCCACACCTATAATCCCAGCATTAAGGAGGCTGGGGGCAGGAGGATCACTGTGAGTTTGATGTCAGCCTGGACTACACAGTGAGACTGTCTCAACTCCACCCCACCCCAATAAACTGGGCCAACTCAGTCAGTAAAGGCACTTGTTGCTTCTGAGCCTGACTACCTGAGTTTGAGCCTCCCTCAGAACCTACATGTTGGAAGGAGAGCAAAGCCCTGCAAGCGATCCTTTGGTATGTGGTCAGTCTGTCTCTTAGGGTTGGTCTCTCTCTAACACACACACACACACCAATAAATAAAAGGTGCCTTCAATGGTACCCTTCTCATCTATCAGAACAGTGATTCTCAACCTGTGGGACATAACCCCTTTGTAGGTCACATCAAATATCCTGCATATTAGATATTTACATTATGATTCATAACAGCAGCAAAATTACAGTAATGAAGTAGCAATGAAAATAATTTCATAGTTTGGGGTCACCACATTAAAGAGTTGCAGCATTAGGAAGGTTGAGAACTACTGCATCAGAATATAAACCTGGGTGGCATATGCCTTTAATCCCAACACTAGGAAGGTAGAGGCAGGAGGATCTCTGTGTGTTCGAGACCAGCATGGTCTACAGAGTGAGTTCTAGACAGCCAGGGCTACACAGAGAAACCCTGTCTCAAACTATTAAAAAAAGAAAGAAAAAGCCTAAAAATAAATAAAAATTTCAAGCTCCTCACAGACAAAGGAAAAAGGGTTCCCAGTAACAATACCACATTTACTCAACAAATCAGTTTTTGCAGACAGACCCACACTAGTCATCTGGCATTTCAGTGGACAGCACACTCTCTTTATCATTCATAGCTATTCAATGGTAATTCAGTCAGTGACCCTTTAAAGATGGTGAGGTTAAGGCACATATGGATTCTAGAGGAAGCCAGAGTTTTACAAGTATTTATTTCTGCATTTTGGCAGCGATGAAAAGGCTCTGGAAGTAGGGACTCCTAGATGAGTGCTTGGATACATAAAAGTATTGTAGCATCTTGATTTTTAGATTGCCCCTGAGAACATCCACATTCTAAGAAGACTGAAGTCCTCCAACAATTGTCTTTTGTTTCTGGGTTGTCCTGTCCTGGAAAACCAGTGACTCTTTAGCAAATAGAGCAAGGACTTTTACTTCATTTTCTGGCTTTAAAATAATACTGGGGGTTGGAGAGATGGTTCAGAGGTTAAGAGCACTGGCTGCTCTTCCAGAGGTCCTGAGTTCAATTCCCAGCAACCACACAGTGGCTCACAACCATTTATAGTGGGATCTGAAGCCCTTTTCTGGCATAAAGCTGTACATGCAGATAGAGCACTCACATACATAAAATGAATTTTTAAAAAATAAAATAATATTGTGAGTTTGAGGGATGGCTCAGTTGGTAAAGCACTTCTTGAACAAGCTTGAGGAGCCAAGTAAATCCAGCACCCAGGGAAAGATCAATCTGGGTGTGATGGTGCACACCTGTGACCTCAGCACTGGGACTCTTCCAGCAGACAGGTAGATTTCCTAGAGTTAGCCTAATGAATAAGTAGCCCTGTCTCAAACACCAAGATGGATGGCTCCTAGGGAATAACAACCAGTGTGTGCTTATATTAAGGGTCTGAGTATTCATAGATTGCTTATGCAACTAAAGATAGACGTTTTGATCTTAGTGTGGCTTTCTGTTAGGCCAGAGAAGCCCTATAGATTGCTATTATTTATACATCAACCAATTGGAAAGTTAGTTATGGATATCATTTCTTCAAAACTACACCCCTTTTTGAGACAGGGTTTCACTATAGCCCTGTCTCACCTAGAACTCACTATGTAGGGTAGGCTAGCTGTGAACTTACACAGATCTACCTGCCTCTGCCTACTAAAGTGCTGTGATTGAAAGGCATGTGCCATAACATCTGGCCCAAACCAATACTTCTTTTAAAGTCAACCTCTGCTGTGTGACTCCAACATAGCTAGATTCCCATGAACAAATTCAAATGACCCAAATGACTCTACTACTGATGAGACTGTCTAGAATGGTCAATGTCTGGAGCCATACAGAAAAAACTACAGGCGGGCTGGAGAGATGGCTCAGTGGTTAAGAGCACTGGCTGCTCTTCCAGAGGTCCTAAGTTCAATTCCCAGCAACCACATGGTGGCTGACAACCATCTGTAATGAGATCTGGCACCCTCCTCTGGCGTGCAGGCATACATGGAGGCAGAATGTTGTATACTTAATAAATAAATAAATCTTTAAAAAAAAAGAAAAAGAAAAAGAAAAAACTACAGGCATCCCTCACTGGGACACTGTAATGCCTACACTGATAGATTTCTCTGTCTATGATTCAGAGTCCACAGCCAGATGATCCCAACTTACAGTACAGTTTTAGTTCCGAATGCCTTTCCTTCTCTAATGAGGCCGCAGCTCACCACCACAAATGGAAGATGTTAGTAGTTGTCATGGTTCTTGGCTCTCTAATTAAGAGCATCTATTTCAAGTCCTATGCCAGTGTCACTGATCTGAGCCTAACTGCACACATTTCCCTGGCCTATCAATACCTGTGAACCTGCACATTACCATTTACTTCAGACCATCCCCACCAGTGAGACCTGTTGCTCATAGCACTGCGTTAATTACCCATCCAGCACAAGAAGTTCTCCAGTGTGCAACTGGAAGGGAAGGAGGAGGGGAACACAAGAACAAAGAAAGGAGAGTGAGAGAGACCGTGGAGCAGAAAGACTGCCTTCAACTTCAGAGATCTTTTCTTTGTATTACAACAGGCAGATTAAAAAAATACAAAACAAAACTGGTGTTGAATGCTAGACATAAAGAAAGGAAAGAAAGAAAAGCGAGGTTACTGGTGTGTGGTTTGCAACTACCCACTCATCTCAGCAACAGTGACAGAAAACTGCAATCAATGGCAGCATGAAAACAATGAAAACTCTCACTTAGCCAAGGGTGTAGGTATAGATTAGGACAAAAGGGGGAAAATGGATGAAAATATTAAAAAAAAACCACTCCATTTTCTCTGTGAAAATATGATACAAATTTAATACAAATACTTAACACTAAAAAACACTATCTGTATACAACAGACCAAGAACCTCTCTCCTGAGCTTGTAAAAGAGGTCAGTCACATGAGCCAGTCGGGTCCCTTCTGTCAGAAACCATCAGTCTCCAAGATTTAAATGACTTTCTAAGCCATTTACAGCAGTTTCAGTTGGAATAAAGTAGTGGACTCAGAAAAGATTTGACACTCCCTGCCCCCCGTGGATGAACATCCCCTGCCTTGTTTTGGTGTGAGATGTGGTATTTACCAAGCAAATAGTAACACTAAGCAGTTTTGATTTTTAATTTCATAGTTCACAGGTCTCATCGATCCATCTGAGGTCTACTACTAGATTAAAATCCCCTAATTATATTTAGCAGCATCATAAAGACCAACAGAAAAAAACAATGCAGGCTTAGAATTATGCTCTCAGATTGTCGCTGCTGACCTAGGCTGGGTCAGAAATTGGGATGTGCCCACGTACACACACACACAGTAAGGGTAAGGTGATTACTGACAGAACCATCATCATAGTTCAACCTTACAGCAGCCATCTTGATCTAAAGACAACCTCTAGGTCCTCCTGAAAATAAGCCTTTTAGAACTGGAAAGATGGCTCAGGGGGTAAATGTATTTAATGCCCATGCAGAAGATCAAGGTTTGGTTTCCAACATCTACATGGTGGCTTGAACTGTCTATAACTCCAGTTCTAGGGAATCTGACACCTTCTTCTGGTCTCCACAGGCACTAGGCACACATGTGGTGCACAAACATACGCACAGGCAAAATACTCACACACACAAAATAAAAATAAACCCATTTTCTTTTAATCTTAAAAAAAGAAAGGAAAGCAAACATGCCTTTTCAGGAAATATGCTGAACCAGGTATATTCTGGAAAAGCTAAGAGGTGATAGGCAAAGTTTAACTTAAAAAAATATGTAAAATACACATCTGAGCCTATGAGATGACTCAGAATAAAAGCACTTGTAATACAATAGTGACAATCTGAGTTCCATTCTCAGAACCCTTGATGGAAGAGAAACTATTGTCCTCTAATCTCCGTGTGTGTACACAACTACTAACATTTTCACTTTCCCTTTTTTTTTTTTTTTTTTTTTTTTTTTTTTTTTTNGATGCTGTAGGTGACTCAGTTATCTGGATTCCTTTTTTTTTTTTTTTTTTTGGTTTTTCAAGACAGGGTTTCTCTGTGGCTTTGGAGCCTGTCCTGACACTAGCTCTGTAGACCAGGCTGGTCTCGAACTCACAGAGATCCGCCTGCCTCTGCCTCCCAAGTGCTGGGATTAAAGGCGTGCGCCACCATCTTTCCTTTTTGAGACAGGGTTTCACTATGTAGCCCAGGCTAGCCTCTAACTCACAGGGATATATCTATGCCTCTGCATTCTAGTGTTGGGATTAAAAGTATATGCCACTATACCTAGCTATCCCCCTCCCCACCACCACACACAGGGTTTCTCTGTGTAGTCCTGGCTATCCTGAAACTTACTATGCAGACCAGGTTGGCCTCGAACTTAAAGAGATCCACCTGCCTCTGCCTCCTGAGCCAACTAAAAGAAAATTCTTCAGGTTAGAGATATAGTTTAGTTGGTAAAGTGCTTGCCCAGCAGGCACAAGGCTGTGGTTCAATCACCAGCACTGCACAGACTAGACTCAGCAATGCATGCATGCCTGTTATCCTAACTCTTGGGAGGTAGAGCCAGGAAGAGAATTTCAAAACTACCCTTGGCCATATTATGAGTTCTAGGCCCTGCTGGCTTACATGAGATCCTGCCTGTGTAAGAAAAGAAAAATTCTTTTGAGACATAGTGTCATTAATGTACCCAGGGCTGTTCCTTCTAATTTTTACCTTCCCATTGCTTTTGGGTAATACTGGAAACTAAAACTAGTGTGCCATGGGAATGCTAGACAAGTGCTCTACTGCTGAGACATATTCAGCCTTGAGGCTGTTCTTGAACTCATGACATTCTTTCTTCAGGAGTGTACTAATTTAAAGATACTAAAAAAAATTATCAACATATCCAAATATAACACTGCATACTTCAACAGAATGAAATTTAAGTGTCAGAAAAACCAGCAAGCTTCCTCTGGACAGCTGTGTGACACTGCCTATTCAAGTGTGACCTCTTGAAGGTGAAGAAAATGGCCACATGGGAGGACACTGAGAGAAAAGGGCCTGAGTGATTCTTTACTAGCCTAACAACTCACTCAAATCATAAAAGTGCACACTATGGGTTTTCATGCAAAGCCTGAGTGACAGTCTTAACAAGGAGACCAACAAGGTGCCGGGCAACCACAAATGCCCACTGAGAAACTTAGCTATTGCATCACCTCCACAGGCACACATCCTTCCAAACTAGCTGACTGCGCCCCAAGTTTTCTTGCCTTCTATGTAGACCTGGCTGTGGCATCCTCCTAGCAAAGGGCAGCTGGAGAAAGCATCGCAACAGCACAGGAAGAGGAGGCAGGGAAAACACCAGAGTTCAGCCCGTGTTTGCCTCCGCTACAACATCTATCATCTAGCTATTCTCGGAATTTTTATGTCTTTGTAATAGATGGGTTGGCTTTACTCTTTCACCTCCTGTTTGACACTACAGCCTACCTATCTTTGGGAAAGGGTCAACGTTCTGACCTCAACAGTAATTTTTCTTCTTCTTTTTTTAAAGACAGGGTTTCTCTGTGTAGCCCTGGCTCTCCTGGAACTCACTCTGTAGACCAGACTGGCCTAGAACTCACAGAGATCTGCCTGCCTCTGCCTCCTGAGTGCTGGGATTAAAGGCATGCACCACCCTATCTAGCAACAGTAATTTTTAATACTCCTGAAGAATATTTAAATGTCAGGAAGGACAACTATATACTTTGTAAGAGTCTCAGAAGTATGAAAAGTACTATTCTGATATCAAAATTTTTGTTGTTTTGTGTGAGAAAGGTTGGCCTTGAACTTGTGATGCTCCTCTCGCCTCAGCTTCCTAAGTGCTTGAATTTCAGAAGTGAGCCACCACATTTAGCTTCTGTCACCAAATTTTAGAGGACGACCAACGAAAAGATAACAGCCAGACCAATCTCATATTACAGAAACAACTCAGCAATCTGGGCCAGCTATCAATACTGGATAGAAAATTCTATTAAGGCCTACAAAGCTAAAAATACTAACAATATCTTTTTCTGGTTCTTTTTTTTTTTAAAGACAAGGTCTCATGAAACATATAGCCCAGACTGGCCCCAATCCTCCTGCTTTGACGTGTGTGCATGTGCAAACACGCACACACACTGCAATATAAACATTGAACTTAATTTAGGCAGCAAGTTTTTACTTAATATAAAAGAGACTCTTTGGGGCTGGAGAGATGGCTCAGCGGTTAAGAGCATCACCTGCTCTTTTCCAAAGATCCTGAGTTCAATTCCCAGCAACCACATTGTGGCTTACAGCCATCTGTAATGAGATCTGCTGCCCTCTTCTGGTCTGCAGGCATACACACAGAGAACATTGTATACATGATAAATAAATATTAAAAAAAAAAAGAGAGAGACCCCTGCCTCATTTGCCACCCTCTGACAGGTGGCAAATGGCAAATTATTTGGGCCCTATAGCATCAGGCTTGCTCCCTACCCCCAATTCTCCTCATAAACCTCAAAGCTCCCCATCCTTTAGGACTTAAGTAATCTCGACATGCTGTCAGGCTGTGCTCTTGTGGTTTGATGCCACTGCTAAATGAGGACTCGGGCTTCCAAACCCTTCCAGTTACACCTCTAGTGACCTATTTAGAAGCTGAACACACCTCTCAGAGATAGAGAACCATAATTTTTTCCCTTTGGCCCACTTTTGGGATATCTGTGCATATACAAATTTAAGTAATTCAACAAGCATGCAAGCCCTAAATTTGAGTTATTTACCTTACTGCATATACTTTGCTAATATACAGCCTATTTCAACACCAAAGCCACAGCCTACAGAGAGGTCTGATATTAACAGATTAGCCAGGTCTGTCTATTCGCTAAGTAACAAATGGCTATGCTAGGCAAAACCAGGAGGACCACAGAGGAAGGATTAAGTAATCACAAATGACAGAGTAAAGCAAATGTTAAACAGCTTAAGTCACTGACAGAATTCTCCCAAAAACCATTTAAGAGGATGCCCTTTCAAAAAAGATGGCAAGGGCTTGAGAGATGGCTCAGAGGTTAAGAGCAGTGCCTGCTCTTCCAAAGGTCCTGAGTTCAATTCCCAGCAACCACATGGTGGCTCACAACCATCTGTAATGAGGTCTGGTGCCCTCTTCTGGCCAGCAGGCATACACACAGACACAACATTGTATACATAATAAATAAATAAATATTAAAAAAAAAAAAGATGGCAAGCAAAACTAAAGGAGAGAATATGCAACCAACCTATTCCAGATATATTCAGTGAGGTTAATGGAGTAAAATTTTCATAAACCAGTACTGATTATTTACTATTGAAAAAGTTCACCGTAAAGTTTTACACTAATCCTTATCATCCCAAAAGGGAAACAGCAGAACTCTAGCTGATGGCTTATGATAGAAGCCCACAGAGGATTAGATAGTGGTAGCTCTTTAATCCTAGCACTCAGGAAGTAGAGGCAGGTGAGTTTGTGGCCAGTCTGGTCTATAGAGTGAGTTCCAGGATAGCAAAGACCACACAGAGAAATCCTGTTAGCAAGCGCCACCCCCCAACCCACCCGCAAAAAAAAAAAAAAAGTCCATGGTAGGTCCCTGTTACTTAACTTCTAATGCAGGGCCAACTCACCCCAAGTTCTCAGTATTTTATTAGCTTCTTTGCTCTGCACAAATACAGGAGAAAAATAATATCCGACATCTTTTTTTTTTTTTTTTTTTTTTGGTTTTTCGAGACAGTTTCTCTGTGGTTTTTGGAGCCTGTCCTGGAACTAGCTCTGTAGACCAGGCTGGTCTCGAACTCACAGAGATCCGCCTGCCTCTGCCTCCCAAGTGCTGGGATTAAAGGCGTGCGCCACCACCGACCGGCCTAATATCCGACATCTTTGTATTGGTCAGAACTGAGTGAAAACCTCTAACTCAGGTATGCTGGTGTTGCTACAATCTGGATTCTACCTGGAACTCAAGCTCATTAGTAACTTTGAGAGGTTCCCTTGCCTGGCCTGGAATTGGAAGTGAGGTTTCTGGGCTGTGATATAAACAAACAAACAAATAAAGATAAAATATTCCAGTCCAGAGACACCTCTTGTTCATGCATACTGGTTTCAGAAGGAGTCTCACAGAGCAGACCAGGGAGACTAGTGTTAGGTTCTGGCACTCCCCAACTTGCTGGTACTGCACTGGTGTTTTGGTCTGTCAAAACTAACAAACACTTTTGGAAGATATCCCATATCCATATAATTTTCTCAGAAAAAGAAAGGAAAAAATTAAATAGTAAAGTGAGTGACATATAGGAAAGGAGCAGCCATGAGGTGCCACCCTCACAGAATAGCCCATGCAGCATTTCTGCTCCCCAGCCAGTGTTATTTTGCATGCCTCTCACATGAAACCATATGGGAAAGAAGCACTGTTCATTCAGTACAACAGCAAATGGAAGGAGAACGCTGAAGGAGCTGATAAAGTTTGTGATTACTTGGGAAATCGCAACAGTTTGCAAGACGTACTTGGAATTTGCTTATTGTGAATTTAACAACTGTTCCATGTAGTAGTGAATTTAGTTCCTTCTTACCAGAGATTTAAAATCAATAAACATCTCATTCTCAATTTTTCCTACCACAGAGATGTGCTAAAACCTCATCTTTGTTTTCGTTTGCTGAGACTGATGATTCTGATAGCTGGAAATAGCAGGCAGGAGAAACAGTCACCATCTCATTCTTCTTAACTGCCTACAAGTCACGGGAAAAGTAGTCAACAAGTGACCTGTGCAGTGTCCCGGGCATGGTGACAAATCAGGAACACCAAAGTGACTTTCTGAAATCCCATCTAGGGCTGTACTGAATACAATGTCCTCCTCTTTCAGGAAACTGGCAAGGGGACAGCTGTACTCCTGTTCTGTGTTTGAGAGGCTAGCATTATGTAGAGGTGTCTTATTAAGTGTCACCCGTGTGAATGCCAATGCTGACATCATGCTGTACTTCCTGGGGCCCTTATGTCAAAGGAGGAATCCAGTAGTATGGAGGGTGGGGTGGGGGGAGAAAAGTTGAGGAATGAGATAGTAGAGATAATTGATTTTAATCTGTCTTCCATTCTGTTGATTTGGAATTCTGGCATCTTAAAGCAAGACTACTGGGGTTGGAGAGGTTAGGCAAAAGGCCATCGAGCCTGATGACCTGCATTTGATCCCTACGTGACTCCCGCAAGCTGTATTCTGACTTCCATACAGGAGATGAAAACACCCTTCCCCTGGCCCTAATTAAAGTAAAAACCTGATACTGGTTTTAAGATGCTTGTACTAATTACTGTAAGAGTCACTAGAAGCCTAAGGAGAATGTTGCACTGAGTGGTCCACTTAACCACACACCCAAGGAAGTGTGTGCACACAGGAGATTAAAGACAAATTCAGAGATGGATTTTTTTTTTCCTTTTTAAAGAGTTTCGTGTATCTAAGGTTAGCTTCAACTCCTGATCTTCCTGCTTGAGCACCGGGATCATAGGTATGTACAACCATACCTGTTTTATGTAGTGCACTTAGTGCCGGGAACTTCTTGGATGTTAGCTAGGCAAACAGTCTACTAATTGAACCATATCTCCAAATATTTCTCCAAAGGTAACTCCTAGCCTTAGATTTTTTTTATTGGTTAGGAGTCACCCTGAAATGTTGAAACAGTGTTAAATCACAGAGTAAGGTTCTCTTCACTGAGATGTAACAACAAAACACAGACACACTCTTATTTGCTGTATGTATATATTTGTGTGGGCATGTACGTGGAGGTCAGAAGGCAACCTGTACAAATTCGTTCTCTGAGCTGAGCATGGTGGTGGTATGTCTTTAATCCCAGCAGGCTAATTTCTGAGTTCAAGGCCAGCCTGATCTACAGAGTGAGTTCCAGGATGGCCAGGGCTATACAGAGAAACCCTGTCTCAAAAGAACCAAAAGTTAAAATTGGTTCTTTACCCTCACATGTGGATTACAGGGATAGAACTCAAATGTGGGAGTGAAATTCTGAGTGAATGTGTGCACAGTCATATTAAGGACTCCAATGCCTCAGGCACAGGAATGACAAAGTCTTCCCAGGGCAAAACTCAGAGGGATAGTAAAACTCTGGTCCAAGTGCAAACCGTTGATAGTGTGTGCAGCCAACACTAGATATTTACATTCTGAAGACTGTTGCTGAGATTAATTGAACCTGCTTCCTTGTTCAGCTGTATATAATACCCTGCCTTCTTGATAGCTATAAGTAGTAGCCCACCTCCCTGTTCAAATACACACACACACACACCACCCCCCAAGAAAAGAAGAGTTAAGGGAAGTAAAAAGATACCCAACAGGATGATAGAATATCTACAAATCATACATATGACAAGGGACTTATATCTGGATCTCTTATAATTCAATAAATAATAACAATAAACAACTAGGATGTAGCTCAGGAGTAGTGTATAAGGTCTTGGGTTTGATCCCCAGTAATGCCAAAAATGTTTTTGAAAAAAAAAATAATTAAAAATGGATGGTGGCGGCCAGGTGGTGGTGGCGCACGCCTTTAATCCCAGCACTCGGGAGGCAGAGGCAGGCGGATCTCTGTGAGTTCGAGGCCAGCCTGGCCTACAAGAGCTAGTTCTAGGATAGAATCCAAAGCTTCAGAGAAATCCTGTCTCGAAAACCCCCCCCCCAAAAAAAAAAAGGATGGTGGCACACATCTTTAACCCCAGCACTCAGAAGGCAGAGGTAGGCAGATCTCTGAGTTTGAGGCCAATCTGGTCTACAAAGGGAGTTCCAAGACAAGACAGCCAGAGCCACACATTGAGAAACCCTGCCCTAAAAAAATAAGTAAATAAATAAATAAGTAAATGAAGAAGCGAGGCTCATCCAACACACAGTAGTGGCACATCTACCTCTGTAGCCCAGGCTGGCTGTAAGCTGGCTATTTCACCACTTCTAGCGTCCTACAGCTAGACAGAATTCTAGGTACCAAGACCTGAATCTCCTTTCAGTTCTAACTAGACAATTCCTCGGTCCTTGAAAAGTCTTCTGTTTTGTTTTGCTTTTTTGAAGGGTTTCAAGACAGGGTTTCTCTGTGTAGCCCTCAAACTCAGAGATCTGTCTGCCTCTACCTCCCTAGGGCTGGGATTAAAGACGTGCACCACTGGGCCCTTGAAAAGTCTTAAAAAATGAAACCCAACACTCTTGGAGGCACACCTGACTGAGAATTTATAATATGACTGAGAATTCATAATATATAATATGATCCTCATCCCCAGATTTAAAGATAAGATAGAGCTAAACACATTTTTCAAATATTTATGACTGAAAAAAAGTACACAAGTTAGTTACAAAGGCCAGAAGCTATCCTACATGTTGGTGGTATGCATGTGTAAATTACTGTGAAACCCTTTGGGAACAGCAGGAGACTGACGTAGAAGATTGTTGAGGTTATAATTGCAGTTCACCTTTCATTGAGTATGGTCATTTCAGAATAGGTCCCAAATTTACAAAACAATTTACACCAGTGCCACTAAGTAAACTGTACAAAAACTGCCATCGAGCCAGGTGTCCACAATCTAATATAATCTCAGTACAGGAGAAACTTGAGTTCTTAGCCAGCACCAGCTATATAGCATAGCCTAGTCTCAAAAACCAAACCAAGCCAACCACCTGGGCTGGGGATATAGTCAGGTGATGAAGAGCTTGACTAGCACGTGAAAGGCCCGAAGGTGGATTGCTGCACCAGAAACAACAAATTTGTCATTTCACAGAAAACCTTTTTCCTTTTATATCTGCTATTTCCCTTTTAAACTCAAACCATTTGGGTCACAAATATACCAAAATTATTTTTTAAATTATACCTTATTTGTTTTTAATTAAAAAAAAATTAATGTGCTTGGGTACCATGTGCACACTTGATGCCAAAAGCCAGAAAAGGGTACTGTAGTCCCTGGAGTTACATACTGTTGTGAGCTGCTAAGAAGGTGCTGTGAATTGAATCCAGATCCTCCAGAAGAGCCAGTGTAGCACAGCAAATGTTTTAACTGCTCTGCTGAGCAATCTCCCCTCTCCCCTGCCCTATTCTAATTTTCTTTTTAATGTGCACTGGTGTTTTGCCATGGGTGTCAGGTCCCCTGGAATTGGGACAGCTGTGAGCTGCCATGTAGGTGCTGGGAACCAAACCTGGATCATTTGGAAGAGCAGTCAGTGCTCTTTACCACTGAACCATCTCTCCAGTCCCTATTCTAGTATTTTTAAATAATCTTTATCTTTGTACTAACCACTCATTCCTAAGATTAACAGCCAAGCCCCACATAGTCAGAAAGCATACATTATGAACCTGAGCTCAAGTTGGACTTTCCGTTTTCAAGTGGACTGTTATAAACACAGCTAAATCCCAATTCATCACATAAAGACAAATAAGTAAATGAAATAAACATAAAACCAATTTAGGTACTTGTGTATTGTGATGATGTGGGATTACCCTTGGTATGCTATGAATATGCTGTATTACTACTGGTTAATAAAGAAGCTGCTTTGGCCTATGGTAGAGCAGAATATAGGTAGGTGGGAAAACTAAACTGAATGCAGGGAGAAAGAAGGTGGAGTCAGGGAGAAGGAGCCAAAGGAGAAAGATGCCAGAACCTTACTGGTAAGCCAGAGCCTCAAGGAGATACACAGATTAATAGAAATGGGTTAATTGAAGATGTAAGAGCTGGCTAGAAATATGCCTGAGCCACCTGCCAAGCAGTTTCTGTGTGATTATTCTGGCCTGAGCAGTCGGGAAACAGTACAGTCTCCGCTTGCATTGTGGGATGATATCAGCTCATGGGATAGAGTGGGGGAAAGGAATCGACGACACTGTCCCTTGCAGTTTCTCGGGACCAGATTTCCAAGTACTTTAATGTCGAAAACAAGTTCACGAGATTAAAATAAATAAATAAACCCTACATATTTTGATTCACTGGTTGACTATTAGTCCTATGAGCCAAACACATCATAATCAGAAAATTCTTAAAGGTTTAGAGGGAAAGATTTTTTTCAAGGCAGAACACTTCTAGATGCTATTGTATGTGTGAAACCTTTGTTATGACTCACTGGAAATTAAACATGCAAAACTCCAAGTGAGCTTAGTTTTGCCTGTGCACAGAGACCTTTTCACTCTTATTCTTCGAAAACCTCATTTTGAGTCTTGCTGCCAACACCAGAGAGAGGAAAGCCAGCCAACGATTCCAAATATAACACACAGAGGCAAATGCTACAGAAATCTGTCTGACGGGAAGGGACCACGCTGAGATCTACTGAAGTGGATACTCTTCTCAATCAAACCATTTTGGTCCCTGTCTGTCTGGAGCAGAATTCCATGAACCGTTTCCTGAGGAAAATACCCACTTTCCAGTAGCCTCATTACTGCTGCTATGGTACTCACTCTATCAGTGACATCAGTCCTTCCCAACTCAAAACAGAAAGATGCATCATCAGCAACTAGAGCTCTACCAGTCAGCCTGCTTTTTTTTCTTCACAAATAAAATTAAACTGGGTGGTAGTAGCACACACCTTTAATCCCATTGCTGGAGAGGCAGAGGCAGGTGGATCTCTGAGTATGAGGTCAGCCTAACTAGAGTGAGTTCCAGGACAGCCAGGGCCCAGGGCTACAGAGAGAAACCCTGTCTTGAAAAACCAAAATAAATAAACAAACAAATAAATAAATAACTTTATGTGTATGGGTATTTTATCTACATGTATGTCTACTTGTGTGCCTGGTACCCACAAAGGCCAGAAGAGGGCATCAGATCCCCTGGAACTAGAGTTATAAATGGATGGTGGTGAGACATCCTGTGGGTGCCTGACTGGAACTCGGGTCCTCTGGAAGAGCAGCTAGTGCTTTTATCCGCTGAGACATCGCTCCAGCCTAGGTATCTGCTCTTTAACAGATTTTTAGGGATCAGACTTCAGAAGGCTCAACTTATGCATGACTGTGATGACAAAGCCAGAATCACCAAGGGACAACTGAGAACTTTCTAGTTCTCTGGGGCAGGCACAGTAACCCTACTATCACACTGAGTTTATTAATACCACACACAGGACAATTCATTTCCTAACACAGAGGATTGCCACAGAAAACCCAGAAAAGACTTAACTGGACTGACTTTCCACAGTCCATTAATTCGAGAGAAAAGGTGGCCCAAACACAAGTTGTGAGCAGTCCTTTCCTTCACTCAGGTAATTTATCTCAGAAAAACCTGCCGTTTTGTGCTACATCTTAAGCCCAAGAGATAAGGTTTGCCTAGGAATCACTTCTGTCTAGGCTTGGTATTTCAGGCTTAAAATCCTGGTTACTTGGGAAGCTGTGACAGGAGGGCTAACAGGCCCTACCTAGGTTCATCCCAGCACCATCCCATCAAAAGAAAGCACTTCTGGGGCATTTTAATATATACTGATTGGGCTGGAGAGATGGCTCAGTGGTTAAGAGGACTGGCTGTTCTTCCACAGGTCGTGAGTTCAATTCCCAGCAACCACATGGTGGCTCACAACCATCTGTAATGAGATCTGGCGCCCTCTTCTGGTGTGTCAGCATACATGGAGGCAGAATGTTGTATACATAATAAATAAATCTTAATATATACATATATATATATATATATACACACACACTGATTACCATAAAGCATACTGGCAAAAAAAAAAAAAAAAAACAGCCATACAAAGGACTTGTCTCACAGAACCTTTTCTTTTTCTTTTTTTGTTTTCTTTTCAGACAGGGTCTTTCTATATAGCCCAGGCAGGCTTGGAATTCTCAGTACTCTAGCCTCATCCTTTAAAATGCTGGGATTACAGGCAAGCAAACACCTACCCAATATCTCATAGAACTTTCAGTGAAGATAGCAGGATAGCAGCACTGAAATTATGATCCATAGCATTCATAAAATTCCAATTCCATTCTCACACACTCTGTACATAAGGGACACATGCTATCTAAGTCATGTAGTTTCAGCCAGCTCAAAGGGGAAACAGGAGAAAATACAGCTCTACCTAACCTCACCCCCATACAAATAAGCAAACACAGGAAAACACACTCAGGAATCAAAACCTCAACATCAACTGCTTAACCTCACAACTCTGGCTGATTTAGTACTTCAATTTTATTGGAGATTGTAGTTTAAAAAAACAGAAAAGTGGGGAAATCCTCACTTCTGAAATGAAAGCACCCAGGGAATTCTATTTAAAAGATGGTTTCCTCCTCTTTCACTAATACTTAGAATTTTTGTGACTTAGAGAAGAACTCAGATAAGTCGATGGTACATTCACTCAGTACTGACACGTTCAAGAGAGAACTGAAGATGTGAAACAAATCCTACTTCATTCACTACCATTTTTAAATCTCTCATTACCAGTTCTCATTCATGATCTCAGACAGGGGAAACAGTCAATGACATGCGTAGCCTAAGTCTCACTGTCCCTCCCGCTTTCTACTTCCAGCTAATGCAGAAACTGCAGTTAAAACTTAACAAGATTACAGGCAGGCGGATCTCTGTGAGTTCGAGACCAGCCTGGTCTACAAGAGCTAGTTCCAGGACAGGCTCCAAAACCACAACAGAGAAACCCTGTCTCGAAAAACAAAAAAAAAGAAACAAACAAACAAAAAAAACTTAACAAGATTTACTCTTAAAGACTCAGAGTTCAGCTTTTAAGAGTTTAAAAGCCCAACCTTAGGCAAAAAGATAGCACACTTTTTCCATGTCTCAAAACTTTTCTTAAATTAAAGGTTTACTTAAGAGCCAGTAAAATGTCTCAAGAGGTAAAGGTACTTGCTGCCCCATATGGTAACTTGAAATCCCGAGTCCAGTCCCTAGGAACAACAGCAGTGGAGAGCACTGAATCTTGAAGGCTGTCCCCTTACTTTCACCTGGCACCCCCCATTTATATGTGTGTGTGTGTGTGTGTGTGTGTGTGTGTGTGTGATATTTGAGACAGGGCTTCTTTGTGCAACAGCCTTAGCTGTTCTGGAACCAGACAAGTCTTGAAGAGATCCACCTGCCTCTGCCTCCAAAGTACTGGGATTAAAGGTATGCACCACCACATCCTGGCAATAAATGTAATTTATAAAAAAACTAAAAGTAATGTATGTATGTGTATGAGTGAAGGTATACATGTCCAAGTGCATACTCCCGAGTTTGGAAAGGTTAGAGGGCACTGCGTGTCAGCCTCCATTATTCTCTGCCTATTCCTTTGAGAATTCTGGGTGTTTTCTCAGTTAAGCTATGACCTGGACCAACCTGGCTTCCACAAGGCTAGAAGCCAGCTAAGTATCAGTAATCCCGAGTCTGCCACCACCACCCCTAAGCTGGAGCTAATGGCATTTGCAGGACCCTCAGTTTGCCTTGTGGACGCTGGGATCTGAACTCTGTTCCTCATAATTGTCAAGCAAAAGCTCCTAAGGTGCTTGGATTCTTAATAATTCCAACATTATAAAACAAATGAGATTTTTGAAAAGATAATATAAAATGTATCAAGTATTCAGTCAACAGGAGTCACCAATCTCAGTTAACACCCACTTCACCATAGAGGTAATAATTAAAATATTAGCCCAAACTTAAAAAAAAAAATACAGCTAGATATGGGGGTGCACAGCTGTAATCCCAGCATTCAGGAAACTGAGGCAGGACGATGGGCATAGGTTGGAAATCACCCTGGGCGACATAACAAGTACTAAGTCAAACCAAACAGGGATACACAGCAAGACTGTCTCAAAAAAAAAGCAAAAAACACAGAAAAAGGAAGAGAGTAGAAATTGAAAACACAGTCCTAATCATGCATTAGATAAGTACAACAAAAACCATAATCAACACAGACTCAGGTTCAAATCCCTCCTGTGCTCAACAGCAAGGGAGGGCTAAGCGATGATGTGTACTTTTGAGACTGAGGAAGGAAAATGGTTGAGTTCAAGGCCAAGCAGGGCTACAGAGTAAGGCCAACTTAACCCACCCCAAATAAAAAGGAATAGCAAGAGAAACTGGATCACAGATATTTTCTCCAGGTGGATTACATTTTAGAGGAAGTAAAGGCTAAAAACAGAACCCACAGGCCCTTACTGTTGGCATTACTCACTTCATAATAAAAATTTAAAGACCAGTAGCAAAGCTTCCTCCAGGATAATAATCTTTGTCCCTGGAGCATTACAAGCCAAGATGGGGGTGCCCCCCTAGGCAAAAGTGTCTTGGAATTAGTAATGGGAATGTCTCATGTAACTTCTGACCACAGTCTTAATTTGCCGAGTATCAGTCATCTGTCTAATAAAACCTGCAATTAGTACAAATGCAGCAGTTATTATTCCACAAACCAAGCGAGGGTATGTGGAACTGTGGAGACCTTAAACACTTTTTTAAACAAGGGATTTAAGAATAGACAACACCAGTTATAAAGGGCAGCACAAAAACCAAAAAAAACCCAAACCAAAAGAAAATAACAGGACCCCTTCCCTCCCAATCTAAGTGGGAACAAACAGAACAACTCGGCCGTCCAGAAGCTAGCCTCAGTCAACTGTTGCTGAACAGAACAAGAAGAGGCTACCTGGGTTCGAAGTACAGATGTGGGATTTTTGTGCAGGGCAGAAAGGTGGTCTGGGGGCAGAAGATAGTGAAAACTATCTTTTTTGCCAGATCGTTCCTCGATGAGAAGAATCAAGCACCCTCACCCGACGATCAACCCCATCCCCCCCTCCCCCACCCTCATTCAGCTGAGGTGAGAGAATGGACTGCTTTCCAGCTCTCAAAACTGCCTTTCTGGAGCCACCAAATACAATCCTGCCCCAGCAGCAAAGAATTTTGTGGAGAAGGGCTCGTTGATCCAGAGCAAAGAAGAGAAATCGGCGCCCAAGGGCAATTTTAATTGTCTAACTCGGCCCGATTTCCTAAGAGGCAGCAGAGCAGAGAGGGAGGAGCAAAGAGGGAGGAGGGAGGCAGCTCTGGAGTGGCAACAGGGGGCAAGCTGCAGAGAAAGGGATCAAGCCGGCGAGATCCCAGCCCTGGCCCTCGAGGAGCTGCTGCAGAAAGGGCTCAAAGGCTACCCGCACCGTTCTCCCGGAGACGTTTGCAAATCATATATGTAGCCAAAATGGCGCTGAGAATAAAAATATAATTTAAAGGCTGGTCGCCATATTGTAAACAGAGAAGCAAAGAAGTGGACTCGAGAGACATCCTCCATGATTTCCTGCACCGGCGCAGGCACCCGCTCGCTTAGGTCTGAACCTAGGCGAACTGGGTGGCCGAGAGCTCCGCGCACCAACCCCAAGGAGAGCTCAGGCGCAGGCAGGAGCACAGAGGGCCGCGGGAGCGCGCGGCCGCCAAGCGGCACTGGACCTGGAGCTCCTCCCCTTCCTCCCCCGCCGCCGCCGGCCGCACTCGATCAGTCCCAGCTCCCTATCTACTTCCAATCTCAGTTGGGGCTCACCTCACCCCTCCCAACCCCCATCCCGGGGTCACGCCGCTGCTCTTCCCCTCAAGTCGGCCGGATCCCGGCAAAAGCCGAGATCGCAGAGGCGCTCGCCCCAGCGGCTGCAGGCAGCTAGCGGCTGCAAGCGCCCGTTATTTCTCCAGGCCTGGTGAAGGAATGTACCGAGTACGGTCCACCAAGGTGCTCCAAAGGGGTCCCCAGGCCTTACCAGCACTGGAGGTGGAAGGCGGCAGGGCAGTGGTCGCAGCACAAGAGATCCCCACCTTCCTTGCAGCTATCGCAGCTGTCGTGGTTGGTGGCCCTGCCGCTTCTCCGGGACTCTTTCTCCGGCTTCCGACTCCGTTTTTCTGTCTCGTCCGTCTTGGGGGGAGCCAGCAGAGCTTGGATTTGCTGCACACACATACAAACGGCGTGTGTGCACATTCGGAGCTCTCGGGCGTCCCGTAGTCCCCGAGGCGCGGCTTCTCCGTCACCCACCCCTCTTCCCCCTTTTGTCCTTCTTCCTCCCATCCAGGCTGCTTCCAGAACCTCTCGGTCCCCGGAACCAGGGGAAGCCCACCCTAACTGCGCTCCTGCAGCACAACAAGGAGAAAAGCTCCTTCCCAATGAGGAGGATCAGGGTAGGGGGATGGGGAGAGGGTGCGCGGTTCCCTTCTCGCCACTTCCTTGTATGGACAGTGGGGGACTCCAAAGCCCGGCTCCGGAGGCCCGAAGCTTGGTACCCGGACGTGCAGGGGGAAGCACAAAGGGGCCGACAAGAAGGGGGTGGGGAGGCCTGCCGGTGCAATGAAATGGAGTGGGTTGAAGCCTCAGGAGAGCGAATCGAGGGCGGCGGGTAGGTGAAACTGCTGCAAACGTCCTCGAAGCTGCGCTCAGTCCCCCAAATTGCAAAGATGGGAGGGAGAGACTGGGTGAGGAAGAACCCCCCCCTTCCCCGGCCCTCTGGCGCTTCGAGCTTAGGGCCGGCTTTGTGGGGCGGAGGTTCCCTCCCGGCACTGGGGGAAGGGGATGAGGGCCAGTCTTACCTCCATCAGCCCCCCCGACGTGTCCAAGTCGTACACGATCGTCTTGGTCTCCATTTTCTCCCACATTCATCCACCTCCCGGGCTGGGCGCTCTCTGCTCCGGCCCCCCCAGCCCCGGGGGGAGGGGGGAGGCGGGGGAAGGGGGCACTCCTGACCCCCGGCCCCCTTCTCTCTTCCCAACACAGGTTCCGACTTCCTCGCCCTGGCTCCCCCCCACCCCCCGGCCCCCAGTCCCTGGGACGGCAGCGTCCTCCCCAAGGGCCGTGAGAGGGGAGCAACCCCTCAGCCCCGGCCCGGCGGCTGGCTGCACAGTGGGTCCCGGCTTCGGGGGGTCAGGCCTCGGCAGGGCCTAGGCCCACAGGCTAAAGCTGGCGCTGGCGACCGCTGGTCCGGCCGGGAAGGCTGGAGGGCGCTGCCATCCCGGGGTTGGGGCACCGGAGGGGGGGGTGAGAGGTTAGGTGAGGTTGTGGAACGTGAGGTGACTCGGGGGAGGATGATGTGGGGTGGTCCCCGGGCTCCGCCTCTCGCCGCCGCCGCCGCCTGCGTCCCGGCTGCCGCGCACTTGGCGCAAACTTACCGCGAGCGCCCGCAAAGCCACCCGCGCAGGCGCCCCGGGATCGCCGCTCGCCGCGCGCAACCGCAGTGACAGCCGGCGGCCTGGCTCCCGCGCAGCCGCGGTGATGGGGTACCCCCGTGCGCGCAGCCGCGCTGGCATTCGTCTGGAGCGCAGAAGCGCCGCCTTTCTGCCGTGCGCCAGCGTACTGAGATAAAAGGGCGGGACCTGAGGCCTCGCTCAGGCGCCTGGGTAAGCGCGTGCGGGTCATGGCGCAGCCGCAAGAACTTGGGAACGCTTCACCCATTGGTGTTTGTGTGCAGACCGTGGTCCCTCTTCCCGCGCAGGCGTGTTGAGTTGCCACCCTCCGGTCCCTTAACAACACACCCGCCTCACGCGCAGGCGTATTGTCACCTGGCGGCCTGCACAAGAAAGCGTCTCGCCATTTTGGTAGTGGGATTTGGGCTACCGTGCCCTTGGAGTCCGCAGTCACCAAGATGTGATGTTGTATGGAGCCGGTATGCTGTCGGCAGCAGTAGTACTCATAGGGAAGCTGTAGTGGATTGTTTGGCTCCAGCATCAGGTGTGGCTGGAGCAGGCAGCCATATTGGTAAAGGGAAAAAAAAAGCCATTGCGACAAAAAACGACGCTTTTGGTGGCGGTTTGGACGGCTGCTGTTTCCACTTAATTCTCGCTCTCCACACTTAATTTTAGCACAAACATCGCTGCCTTGCGCCGCGATGGAACCAAGGCTGGTTCAAGCTGCCTTTCTACCCGCTCTTAACCACTGTCCCTGAGAACCGCTCTTAAAGAGGAAGTCAAAAGCCCAAACAGTCCGTAATCCTGACAACGCCCAGCTACCTGTCTGCAGTTGACTTCAATCCCCAACTTGCAACGCGCTGTGTTCAAGGGTGAACGAGAACGCATTGCACCCTGGGAGTAAGGATCGCGATCGGTCTGATGAGTTGTGGGAGTTGTAGTTTCATATGTAGATGCTGCACTGTTCCGTAGGATACTGGAGAGCGGAGGGGAGCCTGTTGAGAAGGGTACTGAGATTTGTAGTTTGAGCTCCTCGTCTCAAATTCTGGGCAGAGAAACTTGCTTCTCTCTTTGGGTGTCCGCTGTTATCCCTTGTTCTCGCTCTCCGATGTGGATAGATGCTGCGGATGAAGCTGTTGAACTGGGATAAATGAACCACACTAGACGTTAATTAATATTGGCGACAGTATGACTGTATCCTGCCTTCTTTTTATTTTTCCCTCCTTCCCTCCCTCCCTCCCTCCTTCCCTCCCTCTCTCCCTTCCTCCCTCCCTTCTGTCCCTCTCTCTTTCTTTCCAAAGATAGAGTCTCTGCAGCCCTAGCTGGCCTAAAACTCGCTATGTATATCAGGTTAAACATGAACTCAAAGAAATACTTCTGACTCTGCCTCCAGTCCCATTTCTGGGATCAACGTGTGCTACTATTGCTACTATGCCTGGCCCTTCTTAAACTTTTCTTCTTTCCTTCTTTTTGGTTTATTGAGACAGACTTTCACTGTGTAACAGCCCTTGCTGTCCTGGAATTGGCACTGTAGACCAGGCTGGCCTCGAACTCAGAGGTTCGCCTGCCTTTGCCTACCGAGTACTGGGATCAAAGGCATGCGCCACCACCACCCGACACATGAACTTATTTTTTTTTTTTAGAAAGGTTTTTTTTTTATGTGCATTCGAGTTTTGCCTGGATGTATGTCTGTCTGTGTGAGGGTCCAGATTCCCTGGAACTGGAGTTACAGGCAGTTGTGAGCTGCCCTGTGGGTTCTGGTAATTGAACTCAGGTCCTTTGGAAGAGCAGCCAGTGCTTTTTTTATGTATTTTATTTATGTATTTTAATTGCATGTACTCCTGCAGGTCAGAAGAGGACATCAGATCTCATTACAGATGATTGTGAGCCACAATGTGGGTGCAGGGAATTGAACTCAGGTCCTCTGGAAGAGCAGTCAGTGCTCTAACCGCTGAGCCATCTCTCCAGCCCCCACTTAAACTCGTTTTTATGTTACTCCATACATCATTCTCAGAGTCGTAAAACACAGAGACTATTTGATTTAAACTCTATTTCCAGATACACAAGAGTGGAGCAGTGATTTGCTTAGGTTTCTTAGTGGGTTTATAGGAAACCTAAAAAGGGAACATTACTTGCTTCATAGGTCAGAATTCGTCCTCTGCACCATGCTTGCTGTCTCTGAGGAACTGTTGCTTCTCCTTTTAGGACAGTCAGGACTATAAATCAAAACGGATATGGATAACTGTGTGAAGTTTTAGGGGTGTGTGTGTGTGTGTGTGTGTGTGTGAGAGAGAGAGAGAGAGAGAGAGAGAGAGAGAGAGAGAGAGAGAGGACGAGAGAGAGACTTTGTATTTCTCTGGTGCTCCTGTGTTGGTGCCTGGAAATAGTAAGGTCATGGGGAAGTGGAGAATGTCATGCAAATTGGCTGCTCTCTGACTTCTGTGGTCACCACAGCCAACAATAGATTAGTAGCTATAGGGCTGAGATGTGGCTCTCAGAGGAGAGGGCTGGGATAGGTTCCTTGAAGGAAGAGCTCAGGCTTTATGCCTCCTTCATGCCACATGACCTCAGAAGCTGGAGCCTCATATGCCCTCTCTCATTGGCTCCCTTCCTGCTGCCCAGAGCACAGCTGTGCTGCTGTGTCAGCCTGAAGGTATTACTGGGCACAGAAGTGAGCTGCTGGCACACGCCCAGTGAGTAAGGCTTCGCTTTGATCAACACATTCGTTGCAGCTGAAAACAGGAGCGGGCAGTGGGCTAATGAGGAAGATGAGAGTTGGCTCTGCTGACAGGTGCCAGAGGAACAAATGACTCCACACACCTTTCTTCTGAAGCCTGAAGGATGAGGTCAGTCCAGTAAGGGCAGGACTTGGGGCCACCTTGGAGAGTTCCAGCTCTGGGTGTTCAAGGGGACTCCAGGAAAGAGAGCAGGTGGGATGCAGAAGCCTCTGGAAGCGACCTCTTGTGGTCCATGTAGGTATTGCACTCTGAATGACCGAACCCCCTGACTTGGGCTGCACAGAAGCCTGGAGGAATTTCTGGTCCACATCTTCCAGTTAAAGACTGTAGAAGCAGAAGGTGCTGGTGGGTGCAGGTCTTCCTCTCAGGTGTTTTTGTCTTTTATCTTTCAAGTGCCTCCTGGGAAGAGTCATCTCCGAAGGCTTTGGGGGCCATAGGGAATGGACAAATTTAAGTATATCCTGGTCAGCCATCACTTCTTTAAAAAGCATCATTTGTTTGTTTATGTTTTTTTGAAATAGGGCTTCTCTGTATAACAGCCCTGGCTTTGTAAACCAGGTTGGTCTCAAATTCACAGAGCTCTTCCTGATTCTGCCTCCCGTGTGCTGGGATTAAAAGTGTATACCACCATGACCAGTCTTTATTTTTAGTTTTTGGCTTTTTATAGATAAAATTTCTTTGTGTAGCCCTGACTGTCCTATAGACCAGTGTTGAAGGCTGTGTGGGTCCAACACAGATAATTATTTCCCCTAACTGGACTGATAGGAAGACACGAGGAATAATCAGACACAGCTTACATGATCATGATGGAAGGGCATCTCAGGGTCTTTTCTCCTGCCGATCTCCTGAAGATCTCTCCGCGTTTATTATCCAAACACCTTATATATCATCACATAAATTGAGCGGGAAAATACATTTAGACTCGTATCCTAAGTAACCAGGTGAATGGCCTTTTGTCACGTCTGCATTCTACCTGTATGCTAGCTGAATTAGCATCTCTATAAGATATCCTCCAAACATCCTGACCATGGTTAGGCAGAGACAGCTTGTCTGCAGAGCTATGTGACTACCTCAGATCACCTCAGATCGGGCCTATGGCTTTTGTGCCATACAGAAATATGGGCCTACAGACCAGGCTGGCCTTGAATTCAGAGATCTTCCTACCTCTGCCTCCCGAGTGCTCAGATTAAAGGCGTGCACCACCACCCAATTTGTTTTATGTTTTAAGATTATAATATAATTACGTTATTTATCCCTTTTCCTCCCTTCAACTCCCCTCATACATCCCTTCTTGCTCTTTTTCAAATTCATGACATCTTTTAAAACTGCTGTCATATACATACGTGATTACACACACACACACACACGTTTCTAAATACATACGTACAACGTGTTCAGTCTGTATACTGTCCCTTGGATGCGTGTTTTCAGCAGCCACCTTAAAGAGCCTGTGGGCAGAGCCCTTGCCTGTATCAGGTACCCCCAAGCCACCCTGTCCTTCCTACTCAGAGTCTGGATGTTTTCTGAGGACAAGCCAAACTGGCTAGTTTCTGTACAAGTTCAGTCTCCAGTTCTGATTCCAGTCTCTCAAGTTTCACTGGGTAGAAGATGTGGAAGGAAAGATGCTCCAGACTTTGGGCGTTGTCAGCAGTCCAGCAGTATTAAAATGGGGTTGGGACTGGGCCAATCTAGCTGTGGCAAAGAGGAGGAAATGAGGCATTGGGGTGGATGAGCTCCCACATCCCTGCGGCATTAGCCACTGGGGCCTCTAACTCCACCAGCCATCTGTAACACTAATGTCTTTGGGGCAGTGTTGCCTATTTAAATACACATAGCATTTTTTTCTCATAAAATCTGGGGATGATTGATTGGTGGGTCCAGCAGGTCTTCTCATGCCAAGATCCATATCACATTCATCTGCCACCCTCTCCCCTCCAAGAAAGCACCGTTCACACTGCTTAATTTTTTTTCCAAAAACACCATTTTAATAAGGAAACAACAGAAATAAAAGATTGTTCTCTGGCTGGAGCCCAGACCCCATATAATACATCATATGTACAAAGTGGCCTTCGGTCTGGACTGGGCTTCCTCCTGGGGATTTCGGATTTCAGTTCTGTGCCACATTCCTGGGTCCTGGGACTTCTACTCCTCTCCAGAATGTACCTACCCTCTCCTGGCATGCCATAACACAGTGGCAGGAAGGGGAGCATAGTAAGTGGCTTAGAAGAGGGACTGACACTTGTAACATCCAGATGAACATCAAGGAAGGTCTCTCCCCGCTCAGACTAAAGGGATGCCGGGGACAGTAGGGTATCCTGCTTTGGTGTGGAGCATGAGTGTCCAGTGAAGCCCAACCTGAGCTTGGGACAGAATCCCTGAACCTTTAAGGATTCCTTAAAATCCTCACCTCCCCAGAACAGGGTAGAAGGCATAACTCCAATTCTGAGCCTTTAGAGAAGGGACTAGAAACCTCCCTGCAGGGCTGGTATTAGCATGCCAGGGCTACCAAGAGGTCACCATTGAGAACAATTTTGGCCACTGGTGATGGCCCTGTGAGGGGCACCCTGTCCCATTTCCACTGCTGCAAATCAGCTCTTCTAGAGTCCCCACATGCCAGGGCTGAACGGTGGCCATGTGTAGAAAGTGCCCTGCTCTGCCTGCAGCTCCAGGCCGGAGGGCCAGGGCATAAGAGAAGCGGGGAATGTTGGCTGGTGGAAATGTGCTCCAGTTAGGTTCTATCCAAGTCAGGCGCCCCCTGACTTGGACCCAAAGAAAGGCCCTAAGTAGGCAGTGGTGCCAAGAAAATAGGTCACTGTGGGCATTGCAGACAGGGAAGGGCACAACTTCTTGAGGGACTGGTGGTGTCTCTTCCCAGGTGGTATGTACAGGAGGTGAAGGGACAGCAGAGAGCCAGGAGCCCTGCCACTGGCCTATGACACAGGGCTGCAAGTGCATCCCCAGGCTGCTCCCACCTAGATGGAAACTTCATATTCTCTCGTCTCCTGCAAAGGAAAGAGACTGCGGGGAGTTGGAAACTTGTAGAAGATTCATCGGGCCACAGTCGGCCTTCCCAAGGCAACAGGAGGGCTTGGCAGGACCCACAGGCATACCCACCCAAGGGAGCAAGGACTTGAGTCCTGAAGAGGTATCTAGGCCAACGTGGATACTTACTCCAGTCTCATAAGTTGGGTTGTCAAACGCTGACTCCACCGTGATGCGGTTATAGGGGCGAGGATGAGTTCGGGGAAGTTGCAGGGGACTTTTCCCCTGGAGCCTGTGAGGACAGAAGACCCTGTGAAGCAGGGGTGCAAGGCAGGAGTGAGTTGGGTGTGTAGAAGAGGAAGAGAAGCCAGACTCACCTGGAGAAGTAGAGGTACACGCCTCCCACCAGCAGCACCATGGCCACCAGTGGTAGGAAGATGGCAGCTGCCATGTGGGCAGCATCCAGGGCACTGGAGGTGGCAGGTGCCTTGGCAACTGAAAACAAAGGGTGAGCGGGATTGGAGCTGATGTCCCTGTCCCTTGGAGCCTATGTCCCCTCCCTTCTCAAGGACATTCAGAGACCAGCTAGCTCCCATTAGCTGGCTAGGGTAGGGAACAAGCTGTATGCCCTTCTGGGCCCAAACTGTTCTTTCTCTGCCTTCCATTTGTGGGAACCCACAGCCTGGGAGCTGTGAGAGCCAGGTGCAGGGGGACCACATATCTGGCTCTCAAGCATGGGGACTCACCATCCAGGCTACGGCCGTTGTAGAACCCATCCAGAGAGGCTGGAACAAGAAGGGAGCGCCAAGGGCAGTGGGTGAGCCTGATGGACCAAGCCACCAATGCAAGGAGCACAGAAGTGGGCTCGTCATGGGAGAGGAACTGACCAGGGAGAGCCCACTCCTGCATTGTCATGATGATGTTAGATCAGAGACCAGGCAGAGACTGAGAGACAGGCAGGGGCATGGGCAGGTGCTTCTGATTCTCAACATGAAATTGTTTTACTACAACAGTTCTATGGTCCAGGTGGATTTTTTTTCAAATATTCATTTATTTATTATGTATATAATGTTCTGCCTGTGTGTATGCCTGCAGGCTAGAAGAGGGCACCAGACCCCATTATAGATGGTTGTGAGCCACCATGTGGTTGCTGGGAATTGAACTCAGGACCTTTGGAAGAGTAGGCAATGCTCTTAACTTCTGAGCCATCTCTCCAGCCCTCCAGGTGGGGTTTTAAGGGGATAGTGACACTCACCAGCCCTACAGATGGGTGGGGGATCACTCCAATGCGAGGGGTGTCCAGGCACACATTTGATGCTGGCCTGGCCCTTCAGCACATAGCCAGGGGCACAGGAGAAGTGGATGGTGGCCCCAGCTGGGTGAAGCCGCTTCTCAGGACTGCGGGCACCATTCTCAGGGGCGCTGAGACCATGGCATGGCTTGAACTGTTCCACTGCAAGGCAGGCAGAGTCAGGTGCAAGTTTCAGATCCCTCTCCTTCTAAAGGGCCCCCTCCTACACACTTGGCACTTACAGAGACATTTGGGGGCCCTGTCACTCCACTTGGGGCTGCCAGCCTGACGATCATGGCAGGTGAGTATGGCACTCCCCGTCAGCACAAAACCCTGGTCACAGATATACTGCACAGTTGCCCCCACAGGAAACTTGGGGCTGGATATGAGGCGTCGACTGTGTTCCACATCCCCTGGGTCATGGCAGGATGTCACTGTGGATGGAGAGGGAAGCAGGAAAGCAAGGAAGGTTCAGCATCTGGGGATCTAGCTCAGATGGTAAGAGTGCTTTGGAAGTATGCTTGAAACTCAGGATTTAACAGACAGCACTACATAAACCTGGCCTGGTGGTGCATGCCTCTAATCCCAGTACTCCAGAAGGTGCCTGTAATCCCAGTACTAAGAAAGTGAAGGCAGAAGGATCAGAAATTCAAAGTTATCCTCAGTTTCATAGAAGCTTGAGGCCAGTCTGGGCTAAAGACACTATGAGGGTGGGACAAAAGAAAGGCCTGTTCACCCTGGTTTCCACATGTCACAAGCCGGCTAATACCAGGCTACATGGCTCTACTCTCATTTAGATGTCTGCATCTTTCTTTTTAGGCAGCGCTAGAACCCAGGATGGCATGCATGTCAGGTGGTCTTATACCATTGAGCTACATCCCCCCCCAGCCTTTTTTTTTTTTTAATTTATTATGTATACCATGTCCTGTCTGCATGTATGCCTGAAGGCCAGAAGAGGGCACCAGATCTCATTACAGATGGTTGTGAGCCACCATGTAGTTGCTAGGAATTGAACTCAGGAACTCTGGAAGAACAGCCAGTGCTCTTAACAACTGAGCCATCTCTCCAGATCCTTGTTTTTGTCTTTTGTTGTTGTTGTTTGTTGTTGTTTTATGTTTGTGTTTGTGTCGAGTTTATGTGTACTGTGTACATGTAGATGCCCACCAAGGTGTTGGATGCCCCGGAACTGACTACAGGAGGCTGTGAGCTGCTTGATATGCGTGCTAGGAACCAAACCTGGGTCTTCTGCAAGAGCAGTAAGTGCTCTTAGTCACTCACACGCCCTCCCCTCCACCTTTTGGGGGGAAATAAATGCCTCACGCTATACCTTAGGCCACCTTCAAATTCCTGATCCTCCTGCCTCAGCTTCCTAAATGCTGAGATTGCAGGCATGTGACACACCATGCCTGACTGTGCCCACCATTCTGCTGACACATCCTCTTCCCACTCATCAAGGGCGGCAAAGCCATGCATTCGAGGCAGCCAGCACTGCCTGGTCCTCGGTCAGCCAGGAAATGCTGGCGGTACTTCTCTGGAAGTCCTGTGACAATGGCTCATCTCCATTTCACAGACAGGGAAAGTGGGGGGACAAGTTAGAAGAATAAGAATGCCAGCAGAAACAGGACCAGTGCTAGATCTCCTCTCAGAACAGAGGAGTCAGGGTGGGAGGGACCACGGGGACAGGGACACTCACCCCTCTGGCATGAGGGCAGATCCTCACTCCAGCTCAGGTCCCACTGGCACATGAGAATACTGGATCCTACCACCTGGTAGCCAGGGTAGCACTGGTAGGTGACCACCGTACCATGCACCAGCTCAGGCTGCGATGGGCTCTTCCAGCCATTGGGGATCTCAGGTAGCTCCGGACATGTGTCATTGCGGGGCACCTCTGGGGACACAGAAGCAGGGAGATGCAGCCCCTTGGCCAGTACCGAGGTGACTGTGCTAGTGCCCACTCTGAGGTCTCTTTGTTTCCTGCAGATTATCCTGGGCCTCCACTGGCTGGGAAAGTCTCAGTGACTCATCCTACTTTCTCAAGCCCCACCCCCTTGCCCATCCCCTGACCTCCCTGAGTGTCCAAGATTCCAGGATTGTCACCATGGCTTTGACTCTACTCTCAGAAGCACTTGGCCAGTCCCTCAGGCCTGAGAGATGGGTAAAGGAGGGTAGGGTATGGGCTGGAGAGGTGGCTCAGTGGTTAAGAGCATTGCCTGCTCTTCCAAAGGTCATGAGTTCAATTCCCGGCAACCACATGGTGGCTCACAACCATCTGTAATGAGGTCTGCTGCCCTCTTCTGGTCTGCAGACATACACACAGACAGAATATTTTATACATAATAAATAAATAAATAAATAAATAAATAAATAAATAATTTTTTTTAAAAAGGAGGGTGGGGGAGTCACTTCTGTTCCAGACCGTCAGAAAGGAAGGTACCAGCCCTTTTCTGTAGTTCCTGTTTTTGTTAGGAAGTTCTTCTTGCTGCCTCCCCAAATCTCCCCTGCTCTAACCAAAGGCTTCTGGGGATGCCTGGTGCCTTCCCGGGTTTTGCTCATCAGATAGGGCATCCAGGCTCCTTGTTGCCCTGTGCTCTTGGACTTGTCATGATTTGGGATCTACAGTCCAAGTCAGACAGAGACGAGCTCACCAAAGAAGTGGATGACAAATCCCTGCTGGTAGCCAAGCGCTGAAGTCCCAGGGTCTGACTGGAACTGGATGGTGACATCAGCCATGGAGGTAAAGAGCTTGAAGTGGCCACGGGGCCCTGAGTACTGGCCCAGGACCCGGGCCGTCAGGTCATCCCCATCGTAGAAGGTCAATACGTCCCCAGAGCCTATGCGCAGCCTGTAGAGGAGGAGGATCAGGGCAGGACAGGCTGGGGGAAGGGCCCAAGGTGGGCAGGACAAGAGGTGTCCCCAGCCTCAGGAGCCGGCTTGCCTGACCCGAGGCACTCACACTCGGATGTCCAGCATGATGCGCTTGTCCTCCTCCACGTGCACACCCCAGATGCAGTCCTGCCCTCGGCCATACGGCTCCGGCCAGTTTGGAGAGAGCACCACACCTGCCGAGTCTGTGATCTCCCCGCTGCACACGGCTGCAAGGAAGGGGAGGCCGGGGAGGCCCATTCTCTCCAATGCAGTGTCCTAGGGCTGCCACCTGCCCACAAAAGTGCCACTCCCTGCTAGGATTCCCCACCTCCTCCCTCAAGGGGAAATATCAGTCACGCACAGCAGGGCCCCTGGCCCTCGGCTCTGTGGCTGCCTCCTAGGTACCCACCCAGCTTGCTCCCCAGCAGACCCACCCACCAGTGCCTGCTGACCTCGGCAGGCTGGCTCTGTCTCATTCCACTGGGGGTCGTGGAGGTCAACACACTCGATGATGATGGAACCCTGCTCCAGGGTGTAGCCAGGGTCACAGCTGAACTCCACGGTGGTACCCACAGGATAGGAGGGGGCGCTGCTGCTGAAGTTGCCATATTTGACAAAGGGCTCATAGCAGTGGCCCTGCTGAAAGGCTGTGAACCACAGGGCCCAGTCCAGCTCAGCCTCCACCGGGCTAGGCCAGAGGACAGGCCTTCTACCACATCCCTCCTCAGGGCCTTTCTTCCTCAGTGCAAAAGTGTATCCTGGGCTTGGAATCGGAGGCAGAGGGACAGGGAACCCAACCCTATTTTGGTCAGGAAGCCATCTTGAATCACCCTGTATTCTTGTTGGCTCGCTGGCACTTAGTATACAGAAGGTGCTCAATACTTTTTTTGATGAGTTAATGAGCACCTGTATGTATGTGTGGGTCTAGGATGCCTCTTGCAGCAGTCTCTCCTCCCCACCCCCGCCAAGTGCTGAGGCCTGTTTTGCTTTTTTAAAACCTGGAGAATTCATTCTCTTGGGCTAGAAATCTGTGGTTGAGGCAAAGGGCTCCTGCAAGGATGGGATGGGAATCTTGGGCCGGAGGGAAGGGGCATGGAGCAGGTGGGAAATGTGGAAGGAATGACAGAATGCGGTTAGAGAGGGGAAGGACGTGGGAGAGAGAGCCTAGCACTGGTTGGGTTCCTGCAGGCTCACCCTCATAGCGCAGGGCCATGCCTGCCGCCGCCCCGCTGCTATCAGTACTGAACTCCACAAAGAAGTATCTGCCGGAGCTGAGCAGGCCTTCAATGGGCAGGTACTCCACCTCGTAGGAATCGTACACTGGTGGGGCCTCCACGTTGTTCCCGTTGCGGATGATGAGCCTGTGCCAGAAGAGTGGCAGCTGCGTGCTTGGTATCCCCCCAACAAGGTATTGCCAGGTCAGGCACTCCCATCTAGCCGGGACAGCCCCTCACCTGTCGTCATCTTCTGCCAGGGAGACCTTTTCAAAATGCAGGTGTAGTCGCTGGCTCTCAGGTGCCTCTAGCAACCAGTGGCAGGTGAGGTTGTTGCTGTAGTTGCCCGGGAAGCCGGGAGAGACAATGCGACCAGTGGTGGCATTTCGAATCACTCCGCCACAAGCAGCTATGAATGGCAATGGGCTTATACTTGGTCTCTGTCCTTGTTCCAAACAGCTTCCAAACCCTCTTCCCCACCTAGCCCTGTGCCCTCAGCATGGGCACTAGGGATTTTTGCCTGGACGTCATCTTTGCTGCGGTGGCTCTGAGAGCCCGTCTTGCAGTCCTGACTCTGCTGCTGCAAACAGCCCAAACTTCAACTGGGGGCTGACCGTCCCCATCTCTGAGGTTTCATGGGTAACTTTCTTGGCAGTGAGCACATCTGTTGCTGCCTGGCTGCGCCCTCTACCGACCTCTTCAGGAGGCTGACTGATTCCGCCAGGCTGACTTCAGTATGTTAAGCGGCTTATCCAAGACTGACTTTCTTGGAACTAGCTGATACTTTTACGGCACTCTGTCCTTTCCCACACCCCTTCCTCCTTTTCTCTTGTCCTTCCCTCCTCTTTTTTTTAACCTCAGGTAGGCCAGGCTGTCCTTGAACTCAGTACCAAATAGACGGTAGCCCTGAACTCCTGATCCTCACGCCTCCATCTCTCAAGTACTAAGATTATAGGCATTTGCCATTATATATGGCTTCTTTCCCTTCCTTCCTTCCTTCCTTCCTTCCTTCCTTCCTTCCTTCCTTCCTTCCTTCCTTCCTTCCTTCCTTCCTTCCTTCCTTCCTGGCAGGGTCTCACCTTGTAGTCCTGGCCTGGAACTTGCTATGTGGTCAGGCTATCCTTAAACTCAAAGGTCCACCTGCCTCTGCCTCCTGAGTGCTGGATTTAAAAGTATATGCCACCAGACCTGGCTGTTTGTTTTTAAAACAGGGCCTCCCCCATGTAGCCCAGGCTAGTTTGGGACTCGCAGTCCTCTTGCTTAGCTCCTGGAAGGCTGCGATGACAAACATGTCCCCATGCCTTGTTACTGTTGTAAAACTAATTTTCTGTCTTGCCTAGCATAACAGGCCTCAAATTTGAACCCCAGAACACAAAACAAAACAACAAGAACAAAAGCAGCTATCTGTTTGGGTTTGTCCTTTAACTAGGACCCCTTCGGTACAGAGACCCTGTCTGTTCATGTCAGACTTGAGTTGGTTTTCCATGTCGGGTGAACAAAATGAATGCATGAGTATAGAGAGGAGACAGGACCAGTAAGCCTTGGCAGGTTGTTAGCCACAGGTGGCTCTCCGAGACTAACAACACTCTCGTTCCTTGACTGACTGCTAAGGACTCTCAAACTGACCCCTCTGGCCTGGAACTACCTTTTCTTCCCCAAGGAAAGACTGAGCTGCGTGTCTGGGCCCAACAGTGAGGGTTTCTGGGCCATTCCAGCACAGAATTCACAATAGGTGAGTGGGGCCAAGAAGCAGGCCTGAAACAGGAAGCTGGTTCCAAGCACAGCTCTGCTCTCGGAGGTCAGACTACAGACAGACAGCTCTGCTCTCGGAGGTCAGACTACAGACAGACACACAGCTCTGCTCTCGGAAGCCAGACTACAGACAGACACACAGCTCTGCTCTCGGAGGCCAGACTACAGACAGACAGCTCTGCTCTCGGAGGTCAGACTACAGACAGACAGCTCTGCTCTCGGAGGTCAGACTACAGATAGACACACAGCTCTGCTCTCATAGGCCAGACTACAGACAGACACACAGCTCTGCTCTCATAGGCCAGACTACAGACAGACACACAGCTCTGCTCTCATAGGCCAGACTACCATTGCCATACAAAGCACCATTTCCTCCAAAGGCTGCAGACAACAGAAGAGTTGAGTCTAGAGTTTGGGGCCAGAATGAGTCTTGTCTCGCATTCTCTACAGAGGAACAGTCTAACTTTCTGCTTGGCCTTCTACTCGAACGCCATCCCATTGACTTAGAATCACTCGGTGGTTCTCTATGGCCCTTGAGGTGAGGTTCAAGTTCATGATGACTGGGACTCTCCTTTCCTTTTCAGTCTTCCTCCTTGAAACCTTCAGGCACACCTTCCTAGATCATTCTGGTTCTGCATGCCTTCACACAGAACCCACCAAGCTGCCCTGAGCTAATGATTCTGGCAGCCCTCCAGGCCGTCTCTGTGGGAATCCTTCCAGGTCTCCTCCATTTGGAACTGGCCTGTCTTGCCCACATACAAGGCACACACTGAGATCACCCCATCCAGTGTTGTCCACACTAAACCACTCCCCAGCCTCCCCACTAGATGGTGCTCTTTGAAGGCAAGAGACCATGTCTGTCTCTTAGGGACCAGCACTAGGAAGAATACGAAAGGAAGTTTAAAAGTCCAAGGCTCTTCCCCTCCAAAAAGATAAAAAGCAAAAGTTACCTGTCATGTGGCAAACACAACACTACCACCATGAGCCTTCTGGGTTTGTAGCCATCTCAGGCCTTCCAGGAACCAGAACTGGCATCCCTGTACACTCAGCCTGGCTCTCTGACCAGTGTCTCTGAACTTCTCTACATCCCCGAAGCGACCACCCCAGTTCAAATCTTCTCTACAGGATGGCCTCCAGGCCCCCCAGACAACCACTGCCGGGTCTCTGGAGCTGTTCTGACTTCCTTCCCTTCCTCCTCAGTGCTGTGCACCTAGTGCTTTGGACCGACAGTCCAGGTCCTTGGCACTGTCCGCTCCACCTGGCTGTCTTCTGTGCTGTAAACACCCTCTCCTTTGTGCCCCTCCAACATAGCTTACATTGTTCCCTGCATAGCAATGCCAAACATCCAGGGCTACCTCCTCCAAGGAGCTATCTCATTACCAACTGGGAATGCACAGCTGCTTTCTCCCCAGACCAATTCAACCTTCACCCTTTGACAAGGTCTAACTTTGTAGCTCAAGCTGACCTAGAATTTAAAACCTTCCTGCCTCAGCCTCTCAGGTGCACGACTGAAAAGTCGTGACTACCATGCCAGCCACGTTATGACTCTTCCTCGGTACTTAAAACTCCCTGATTTAGAATTAGTGATCTATGCTCCTGGTTTATTTGTTATTTTAAAAGTCCTATTTATATGAGTGTGCCTGAGTGTAGGCTTGTACATACAAGTGCCGTGCTTGTGGAGGCCAGAAGGGGGCGTTGGATCCCCAAACTGGAGTTACAGGCACTTGTGAGCTGCCTGATTGTGTGCTGGGAATAGAACTCAGGTCCTCTACAAGAGCAGCATGCAGTCTTAACTACTGAACCACCTCTCCAGCATCTCTAGGTCCCTTCTTCTTCCCGCCTTCCCTGGGACTGTGGGGCTCTGAGGATAGAAGCCCCGTTTGACTCAGGTCTCTTCTTGGCCCCACACACCTTCTAAGAAATCTGTGCTGGAATGGCCCAGAAGCCCTCACTGCTGGGCCCAGACAAGCAGCTCAGCTTTTTCTTGGGGAAGAAAAGGTAATCCCAGGCCAGCGGGGTCAGTAGGAGAGTTTCTTAGCAATCAGCCAATGAATGGCAGTGTTGTGATGTCTGGAGAACTACTGCAGACGGTACCTGAGGCCACCTGTGGCTAGCAATCTGCCAAGACATGCATCATCCCTGATTGGTCCTGTTTTCTCTCTACATTCATCTTGCTCAGCGAACATGGAAAACCAACTCTGAGCCCAACCTGCGATGCTGACATAACAGAGAATAAATGTAGGTTGGTTCAGTACCGCTGAGATGTGCAACCATATACTGACTTCCTTATAGAAAAGAAGCGAAATTCCAGACAGCAATAGCGATCCAAGATGACCCCCCACTTTCCTCCTCTGCTTGGCACCGAGCCTTCTCTCTGGGGACCCACTCACCAATGCAGACCGGCTCTTGGGAATCCCAAAAGGGCTGGGTGGCATTGAGACAGGTGAGGAACTTGGCACCCTTTAGCTGGTAACCAGTGGTACAGTGGAAGCGGGCGCTGCCTCCTGGGTGGAGGCTGGTGACAGTCACATCTCCATAAGCTGGACGCCGGGGAAAGTGGCAGCTCAGGAGATAGGCTATAGAGAGAATGGGTGACAGTGAGGAGGGGCAGGGCCCGCACAGCCTGCTCTAGGTGTCTTTGGGCTCAGAGGAGGCATTGGAAGTTCCACAGAAGTGTCCCATTTCCAGTAACACATTGGGCAGCCTGCCTAAGCTTTTCTCTGTGGAGGTTCTTTCTACTCCCCCACCCACCCCGACCAGTGAACGACTTTTAAAGACAATGGGAGGATATGGGAAAGTCCCACTCACCTTCTTGGAAATTGGAGGTGGGATTAGCGTTTCTGGGAAACTCGGCTGCTTTGGAGTTGTTATACCATAGATGCCCATATAGTGGCAGCAAATCTCATAAAATTGCCTGGCATATCCCGACTCTTAGGCTAAGCCCCAGAAATAGCTTATTAATGGGGAGTCTCTAAGAGGTAGGGGAGAAGCGAAGAGAAGGCTTGACTATGTCTCTGTGTGCCTTGTGTGACTAGAAAGGGGGCTGCCTCTGGAGAGATGAGGTTCCAGAGCCCGACTTGACCGTAACTCGGTTTTGAGGCTTCTCACACCTGTCTTATTCTTAGTTATTGTGTGACAATGAGAAGAGAGTTTTGCGGGTATGACCACTAAGAGGCTGGCTGTGATTGGCAGGTGGTATAGGGCGATGCCTAGGAGATGGGTTCTGGGTTCCGCTAAACCAGGACTCCCTGGCTTTAAATGCAGACTCCACTACTTGCTGTGCCACCGTGGGCAAGTTACCTCTTTGCTCCATGCCTTGGTTCCTTTGTTTAACCAGTGATCTAGAGTACTGCATCCAAGGCTGGGGAGGTTAAATGAGAGGCCATGTGTGTAGTGCCTGGCACAAAGCGCACAATTCACGCCCCAGCCGACTGGCAATGTTGGCAGTCAGGAGTCCCGACAGATTCTTACATTTGATGTACTTTCCAGCTCCTAAAACACCTTCGCGCCCTCCGCACCTTAGTACCTATCATAGCCATGGAAGAAAGGTGAGGTAGGGGCTGTTAACCCATTTTAAGGTAAGGAAAGCTGAGGTCTGGAGAGACTGAGGTTCAGGGGGCCTGTGTACTCTCGTCGTACTGCAAGTGTATGGTAGGGTGGGGATCTGAGCTCCTCAGTGCACCCTGCTTCCTACCTGACCCCAGTCAGCGGTCAGAGAAGCCTGACAGTTACAGACAAGGCAGGCCTTGGAGGTTTGTTCAGCAGGTCATTTCCTCCCCGCTAGGCTAGGACAGGAAGGACTCTCCCCAGAGTAGAGGGATGAGAGGCTTACGTTCTGGGAGCTATAGGCCAGGTCAGACTCAGCGCTTCCCTGTCAGCTTCCCTGTGCATCCCAGCACAGCCAGGGAAGGGAGTGGGCTGGGATGATGTGAAAGCAGGAGGCTGGTGGCTTTGAGAGGCGCCCCCAGACTCCATAATGGGTAAGTGCCACTTCCCAAGATGAGCTTCCTCCTATTGCCATGACAACCAACTGTTCCCAGGGAGTCTGCACCACCACAATCTGTTGAGTTATTTTCTTGCTGGCGGCTGTTTCTGGAGCCAAGTCCAGTGCCAGGAATGCTAGGATGGAGGAGGGAGGGGTCCATCAGGCACTCTGCCTCCGCCTCCCCACCCAGCCTGGGGCTGGGCCAGAGGAATCTGTCCCGCCACAAGGCCTGTGGCCGCAAGGCCTGTGTGGAAGCTCACAACTGCGACCTCCTTCCGTCGGCTTGGACGACGTGCATGCACAGGCGTGGTCCTAGGCCCTCACTGACTCTCCCGGGCGTCCTCTTTCTCCAGCCCAGGAGAAGTGCCTGTGAGCACACGCTCCCCCTGTTCCCATCTCTGGGATCAGGGCTAATTACAGCCTATAATTAGGGGAATTACACTCATTAAGGAAAGAGCTGATCATTGACAAAAACTGGGCAGAGGAGGGAGGGCTTCTGGGACAAAGAGCGCGAGCAGGCCAGTTCTCCAAGTCTCTGCTAGGGATCTGCTCCCTGTGGCTCGGCCTCCAGCCCCATTGCATTCTGCCACTTTTGTCTGGCCTCACAAAGAGGGGACTGTAGTTTTGAGCAAAGGAATTTGCAGCACTGAGAAAAGGTTACTGTGGCATGAAATTACGCCTGCTGCCGAGGAGGATTGATGAGCCATTAGGGAGAATGAAGGGGCCGCCCAGGCAGTCATCCCTGCCAGGGGCGGGGCTTTACCTCCGCCGAGGGCCTGAACAACCTCTGCCCACCATTAGGATCCCTGCTGTCACACCAGGCTGCTCCTCTAGTTCGGGTGACAAAGCCTTGACAAGGTGAGTAGGCAGGGTCCACGCATCCCTAGGTCCGGAGTGCTTGGCCATCCATCAGTTCTTCCCCCCCTGCGGGTCTGCAGAAGTGGTCCATGCCAAATGCAAGACAATGCCTTGATTGTTCCTACCAATTATTTCCCTATTAGCACTCCAGGATCTGAATTAAAGTTAACCTGGGCAAAGGATGGAACTGACTTCCTGTCCGGGGTGGGCGGCGGGGGATGGGCAGGAAGGACCCCTGTGGGGCAGCAGCAGCTTTGCCTCCCTCCCTCACCCTGCAAACGGTAAAATACTAGTTTCCTTAGTGAAGGACATACTAAGCACTTTTCCTTTAACTTAAACCACCAGAGCTACACAGAGAAACCCTGTCTTGAAAAACAAAACAAAAGAAAAATACTAAAAAATTATAGAGCAAAAAAAAAAAATAGAGTAATTTCCAATTAAATACTTTTAATTATTATCATTTTTACTTTTGTTTGTCCTGGAACTTACCCTGTAGACCAGGCTGGCCTGTAGACCTGCTTCTGCCTGCCGAGTGCTGGGATTAAAGGTGTGAGATACCACGTCCAGCTAATTTTTTTTCTTTCTAAACTTTTGAGGTAGAGTCTTCTGCGTAGCCTGGCTAGCCTGGAGCTTACAACACTCGGAGATCTGCTTCCCTCAGCCTCTCTAATACTGGCATTGCAGGTGGGCACCACCACGCTCAATGCAAATGGCTAGTCTTGATTCTCTCTATACTATGGAATTGTCCCATTTATTAAAATTACAAAAGGGCCATAGAGACGGCCAGATGCAAAGGCACTGCTGCCAAACCTGGCGACCTGAACTTCATCCCCGAACCCACGTGGTAAAAGGAGAACTCTGATTTCCACAAATTGCCCTCACATAAAGTAAATAAATAAATGCATTAAATGCATAAAATTTTAAAAATTAAAAGTGACAACTGGTGTACTAAAAAGGAATAGAGGGAGAAAAAAGTCAGAGAAATCAAAGGGCCAGCTCAAAGTCAGCAACTAGCAAGAAGCCTGTTCCCTCAGCCAGTGCATGGCCCATTTCATCATGCCCCCCTTCTTTCCTGAGGCACTTTGAATTGCCACATGGGGCATAGGCTGCATCCAAGGTGGGTGAGGAAAGCCAGTCTGGTTAGCTAAAGACCTCCAGATGGTCATTGTCAAGGCCCTTAAGCTCCTTCCCGACCTAGACTGTAATAACAGGAAACCCACTAGGAGAGCGGCCAGCCTTGGCTGGCTCCTCTCTGTGGCTCAGGCCTTACCTTGGTAGTGGAAATGGAAAGTGCCAGGCCCAAGAGGTAGTGGAAGGCTCTGGAACCTCAGGGCCGCTTGGTGGGTGGGGCTGCGGATGACTTGGCCTCGTAGCAGGAAAGACTGGTTAGCCAGGGGCAATGGGTCAGGCCCTCCCAGGCCCTCTACTGTTATGGTCTCCCCTTCCTGAAGGCTGATGCTCTCCACCTGCAGATGGGTGGGAGAGAACAAAACAGTGCTATCAGGACTTCTTGTCACTGAGTCCTGCTGACCATCACTCATCAGGGTCACACGGGAGCCTCCTGTACTCTGGAGTCCCGAGGCCCCGTAGTTGGCCCATTTTGTTTCCAGCTTCCCCGGTCACTCCTGTTGTATGCTGCGCACACGCCTCACATCCAGCCAGCCTTGTGAGCCACCTCATGTCCCACGTCCATTCGGTCAGTCTGTCAGACGGACCGCAGATCTCGACTTCGTCGCTACTGCCACTTCCCTTGCTCATCCCTGTCATTACTCACCTAGATCACCAAAGCCAGCCTCCCTGCCCAGAGGACTTAACCCACCCCTCCCTTCTCATCAATATTTCCTGAACTGAAGCCATTAGTAGTCTCTGTCCCTGCTGCTCATCCCGGAGCTTTCTTGTTTAAATCACCCAGTATTTCTCCATTGAGTCTATGAAGCCATCCTCTCTGGCTGGCCCTATAGGTTCTGCCAAACTTGGCTCCTGTTGGCCCCTCAGCTTGGCCTTGTTTCATGCCGTGATACCTGCTCTGATTACTTCATTCGATTGGCAGTGGCCCCTTTGCACCATCCTGTTCTTCAGGCCCTTAATCCATAAGCATGCGCCTGGGTGCCTTGCTTCCATTCAAGGGTCAGACAACCACAGACTCCGACCAGAGGGGAAAGGTGCTGTGGCCTGGGAGAAGGAGCACTGGACTGGGAGTCTAGTAATAGAGGGGCTCACCCATCTTCACCCCACATTCCTGGGCAGGGACACTGGTCGCGCTTCATTTAATGTTTTATTATTTTTAATTGAGTCTCATGTGGCAAAGGCCAGCATCAAATTAGTGATCCTCCTGCCTCAGCCTCTTGAGTGCTGGGACTGTGAGTGTGTGCCACCATGCCTGGCAGGGCTTTGCTACTCAAAATATAGCCCCTAGATCAGCAGCGCCACATCACATGGGCGCTTCTAAGAACAGAATCAGGGCTGGGGATGTAGCTCAGTTGGTAGGGCGCTTGCTTAACGCACAAGCGGCTCTGGGTTTAATACAGAGTGCTGTATACACTGTGTGTTTTGGTATATGCCCATAATCCCAGCACATGGAAGGTGGATACAGGCAATTCAGAAGTTTAAGGTCATCCTTGGTTACATAGCAAGTTGAATACCATCCCCCACAGGGGTGGGTTAAGAGAAGAAATGGGGCGACCCTTAGACCCCACTTTAGATCCATGAACTCATACTCTGGATTTGAATGAGGTACTCGAGCAATGGAAACGGATCTGTAAGCTCTAAGTTCTGTAGCTCATTCCTCTGATTGAATGATTTAAATGTTGGGCTTTCAAGAGTCAACCACCTGCTCTGGTTAAGTGGCACCCTCTGAGTCCTGAGTCACCAAACCCTTTCCGATTTTATCTCCCAGCCATCTCAGACGGCTCCTCCTTCTCCTCCTTCTCCTCCTTTTGCCCACTGTTTCTGAGAATGGCCTCTGACCACATCCGACCCTCCTAACCCCAACTCATTCTGCCCCAGGTCAGACCTCTTCTCTCTTCCATTCCAACCCCATCGGTAGCTTCAGGTTGCTCAGAGACAAGGCTCAAACTGGCCACTGGCAAGCAGCTCCAGAGGCTTTCCCAGTCTCAGCTCCCTGCTGCGCAGCCACAAAAGTCCTGCCTGCTTCCTGCCCTCCTGGAGTTAGCACAGGAATTACCTCCCCTTTCCCTACCTGTAGAGGCAGGCCTTCCTCATTGCTCTTCTCCGGGCTTTCCGTCAGACCACCCTCTCCTCATCTACATACTTAAGCCTTGTATTTAGGATATGCTCTTCATAGGCCAGTTTTAGCACGGAGGGGTGGAAGAAAGGTATGTGGGCCTCTGGAGGCTTGGCCCTCACAAGTGTGTCTCTATGAGCTGGCAAGCATGACATGTTGAGCCCAATCAGGTCCAAGGAGACGGGTGCTACCAGGCTTAGAGGGACTTCTCAGATTGTGGCTGAGGATTGGCATATTCTGGGAACTAAGGTGGTGGCGGGGGTGGGGGGGTGGGGAAGTGGGGGGGGATGAGGGGGTAAGCATCTGGGAGAAGAAGTTCCCAGCCCCAGAAGGAAAATATCAGGTGGGGCTGGGCAGGGGCGTTGAAGAGAAGGCTCAAAGCAGGATGCTAGGGGCAAAAGCGCCTCCTCTGTACCAGGAGCTCCCCGCCCAGGCACATTTGGGTGGCGGCTGCCTGACCATCTGTTGGGGACATCCCTCAGGGAATCCCTAGCAGGCGGAGGCTGGATGAGGTCCCTTCAAACTTGGAGATTGTGTGATGCTGGAGTTGGGAAAACAAGCCTCACACACGTGGAATCTGTAATTATCGAGAGATGCCAGGCAGCATACAATTCTGCCTTAAGTGGCACTGAATGCAGGCAGCAGGGATCCTTGAGGGGAGAGCGGGAGAGCGGAGGACTTGGTGGTTCTCAGATCAGCATGGTGCAGGTGGATATCAGAGTGCCTTTAAGAGCTGGGTGTAGGAGGAGGAGGCAAAGGTGTTGAAATCAAGGAGGCATTTCTTCCTAGTTTCTCAGAGATTAATGTCTCTGACTTAACTTCTAACTTCCTGCACTTGATCTTGTTCTGGTGGCAGATACACCAACGATGACCGTTCGTAGAGCATCTACAGTGTGTCAAGGTGGTAAAAGAATCTCAGAGAGGTTAAGGAACTTTGAAAAGGGCACACAGCTATTAAGAAGCAGAGTCTTGCCTTGCTGGAGGCACAAGGCAGCTTCGTTCCCCTCCCAGACTCCTGGGGCTATCACCTGCAGAAATAGACTTCTAGACGTCTTTATTCTCAGGCTCCAGGGCCCCAGGTTTAGCAGGGAGGTGGATTTTGGCTTGCCCTGCCCTGGCCTTTTCAAGATGTTGGGATTTGAGTTCCCATGAGCCATCCTTTCTCTGGCAATCTGTATAGCTTGGGAAATTGAGAGCTGAGATCTCTGCACCCCCTTCTTTGGGCCCAGAAAGGAGGGGTCTGGCTCCCAACTCAGCCTGAGGGTGAGGGCTGGGATGTGGCTCCCTGAGCTGCCCAGGGATAGCTGTGCCATGTGGATCCTCTGGGTTCTGAGGATCCACTTGCAGGCCTGCTGCAGAAGCTGGGAGGTAATTTGTCACTTGTTGGAGGACCAGGCTGACAGGGGCCAGACAGGGCTGGGTGTTGGACAAGGGGGGGAGATGAAGTCTTGGTGTAATTTGCAGGCATCTGAAGAGTCGGGGAGGCAGATTGAAATGTCAGCTCTGCTCATGAGGGCTGTCTTCCCACACCCCATTCAGTGACAGGAGGGGCCCTGGGAGCCAGCAGCGGGGAGCCAGAAACAGAGAGAGCTAGGAGGACAATTCCCATAGGACTCTGGGCTGTCCAACACTGCCCTGCCTCTGGAAGACCAGGGAGATGTTCAAGGAGAAAACATAGTCATTTTGAGAGGAGCTGGTTCTTCCTGGATGAAAGGTAGGGAGGGCTCAGCTTGCCTTCTGCAGCCCCAAGGTCACGTGTCTAGTCAGAAGCATCTGATTGACAGACACACATTGCAGTAAGGCAAGTAAGACGATTGCTGTCATTTTTTTAGTGGACACCAGGGTGAGCCTGTGTGTCACTCCCCCAGATTCTGGCTACTCCCACACCTCGCAGAGGCCCCATCTTGTGGCTACCAGAAAGCAAGGCCAAGGTCTGAGGGACCACTGTGCAGCTGAGCTTAGGGAAGAGTGTCCTGACTCAGTGTTAGGGACTGATCTAGTTTAACCTTTTATGGAGGGAGAAACTAAGGCCCAGAGAAGGTCAGGGGCTTAGCCAATTACTGAGAACTGGGCTACAGAAGGCAAAACCAGACTTCAGTTTCTTAAGATCTGGTACTTGCCTGTAATATCTGTTGTGTGTGTTGGGGTGTGTGTTGGGGCGGGGAGGGGGTAGGGTTTGCTTTAGGGATGGGATAAAGGACCTAAATCAGGAAGTCAGACTTTCCAGTTACTCTCACTGCTCTCAGATGGGCCCTGCCAGTTAGGAAATAAGAAATTGTCCAGAACCACCACCCCAACCCATCACCACTTCCTGATGCTCTCATCAGGGCTGGTCCTGACCTGGCTCAGCAGGGTAGGGTGTTCTGCCCATCAAACTGACAGCTGGCCTGAGGAAGCTGTGTGCCAATGGGGCCACCTGGACCTGAGGGCAGGGATGGTGGGCAGCTGTGCCCAGGCTCCAGATGGTACGGAGAGCAGCCAAGCCAAGATGGAGGCTGGCAGCAGGAAAGCTCTTGGAATGCCAAATGGACTGAGAGGCAGGCACCAGGCCCAGAATGGCCCAGAGTACCCATGAGAGACTGGCCACCCAGGGAGGACACAGGACCCTGTGAGTCACCGGGCTCATGTCCTCTGAACTGAGAGGTTTCTCTGGATCGATCAGGAAAGAGTCCATCCCTGTGCCCAATACTCAGCTGCAGCAAGTCCGCCTCCCTAGAATTTGGAGGACCTGACCTGGCCTCCTCCTGGCTCAGACCCCCAGGGGGCATGGAGGGCTACAGCATGATGGAGAAAGGGGCAGGCCTGAAGTGCAAGAGACTATGGAGGGGGCTGGAGAGATGGCTCAGTGGTTAAGAGCATTGCCTGCTCTTCCAAAGGACCGGAGTTCGATTCCCGGCAACCACATGGTGGCTCACAACCATCTGTAAAGAGGTCTGACGCCCTCTTCTGGCCTTCAGGCATACACACAGACAGAAAATTGTATACATAATAAATAAATAAATATTTTAAAAAAATGCAGCCAAAAAAAAAAAAAAAAAAAAGAGAGAGAGAGAGAGAGACTATGGAGGCCCATCGCGGAGAACTCGACTTTCAGAGATTCTGGTGCACCTTAAACAAGACAACAAAAGGCAGACTGGAGTCGGATAGGTGCTGCCTCAGCCCGGAGCCTGGCTGACCTGCTCCAGAGTGTGATTTGTGGGCGCTTCGTGCCATCCTTTCCCTGGCTTTTGCCCGACTCCAACTCCCACACGCCCTGGTGAACTAGGGGTACACCGGGGTTACCCACAGTTGAGTCCCACCCCGACCCTCACCTCTGCTGCCTATACAATGACAATTCTTTCTCAAAACATCTCAGGAAGCCTCTAGAGGCCAAGCTTGTCACATCTGCGCCTTCCCAGCCCAGGCAGTGGTTGCTGGCATGTAACCCCACAGGCTTCCAAATGGGTATGTTTACTTCTTGAAAACCCTTCCAGGTTGAGGAGGAACCCAGATCCATGGCTCTTCTGTGCCCCAGTCCCTCCTGCCCTGAGCATCCTATGGCCATTGCTTATAATTTCCCCCTCCTTGTACAGGGACATCTGAGTCCTCAGTGCTCAACACAGAGACTGAAACATGGTACTCAAATTCCGTTTATGAAACAAACCTATTGACCAAAGGCCATTTGTTAATGATTAACTGAATGATCTTGGGCAAATCCCTTTCCTTGCGTAGGCTTCAGTCTCCCCAGCTATGTAGTGGGTAGATTGGTCTATATCGGTAACTCTATGGGTCCCAAAGAGTGTGTGTGGTGTGTCCAAGAGGACCAGGTCTGGGGGAGGCAGCCAGGAGTAGCCCCAACCTTACATCCTGCTGTTCTGTCCTTTGCTCTTTCCCTGACCTGACTGTGGTCCCTCTGTGCTCTACCCTTCCAACCTCAGAATCTGTCTCAGGCCACAGAGCCCTCAAGGACTCTGCTTCTGTGGGAATGAGATGGAGGGCGAGCAAGCACATGCCATGTTTCCTGAGAGCAGTCCAGGGCTGTGGCTTTCCTCTCAAGGTTGCCTGGTAACCGCTTTTGCATTCTGATGAAAAAGTGTAGCAGTGCCAGACCCAGGGTTGCTGGAGGGGTGGGCATCCAGGGTAGGGCTTGGACTTGGACTAGGACCAGCTTAAGGGCAGGCAGAGCCATCAGTACATTTGCCCCATTATCTTGTACACACCCCTCTGGTTGGGACCAGGGCTGGACCCAGCCTGGCCTAAGATTTCAGTTGAGGGACACGTAAAGCCAGTCTAGGTTTGCAGTGGGGTATCCAGTCTGGTATTTGCCCCCTCCCATCTCCTTCCTCACACCTGCAGCTGGCACCTTCCACCCTGTGAGCCACAGCCGGTGCCACCTCTCATTTGGTGATGATTTTACATTAATTACCTTAATTAAGCGGTGCTGAGTGCTAATGGCTTGAGAGGGGGTGGCTCTTTCTAATTGCCCTTCCAGTCAGCCCACAATGAGGGACCTGGAGCGAGGCAGAAGAGGAATAAGCAGTTGCAGAAAGAAGAGGGGAGGCCAATTCGAGTTGGAGAGCCCCTGCCTCCACTTTCTGGTTGGGAGACCTGAACCTGACTGCCCTAGAGGGGAGACCTGGAGGTGCTGCCTGGAGCCCGCCCAGATCCAGGGCCTCTCTGAGCTGGGACAGGTGAGAAACAGGACCCTAGCTAGTGAGTAGGGAGAATGGTGGTACAATCCGGGCTTCTGCTCTCCCTGTGGCTTCCTGGCTCCCTGCCTGCTTCCCTTAGAGAGATAAAATGCTTTCCGTTCCACTTTCAACAGTCTTTAAGATGCTGGCCAAATGTCCCTGATTTTCCTCCACACCCATGCTGATCCCTTCTACCACCAAGTGCTCCTCTAGCATCTTCCAGTCTTCCCAGAGACAGGTGGGCAGCTGCACACAGCCACAGGAGAATGGCAAGGGCTAGGATGATGGCCCAAGACTTTGGGGGTAAGGTAAGAATGCCCAGAGAAACTAGTGCCAGTGCTGGGTCCTCAGTCTAACCAGAAAAAGGGACTGGCATGTGTAAAGGGGACTTGGGGCAGAAAAAGCTGTAGCTCATTCGATCATTTGCAAGTTATTCGAAACAAAGAAGGAGCTAGCCATGAAACAAAAAGTAGCAGAGGGGCTCAGAACTGTCCAGATTCAAGGCCCTCCGGGGCAAGGTGGGAGACACCAGGGAAGGTGTAAGGTGGCCACCAAGTCACTAGGGAACTTTGACTGGTGGGCCACACAGTGTTTGGGGTGATGAAGGAAGAGAAGCAGGGGAGTATGAGAGTTTTCAGGGCAGAGTTTGGGGTGAGTTTGTTTGGACTAAGAGAAAGACCAGGGGATCCATGTTGTTCAGGAGAAAAAAACCCACATTGTATCATGGTGGCCCTATTCCAGGATTCTGGCCTGGATGTGATGGGATGAAAAGCAGGTTTGGGGCAACAAAAGGAAAGATCTATCTAGCTTTGTGAAGACTGAAAAGCCTGTAGAGCATCAGTGAGGATGTTGAGCTGCTCAGGACGCAAGGGACAGACCTGACCATGGTGTAGCCATGTTGGTCCTCCCCACATCTGCATCCCAGGACACGACACTCGCTACAATAGAGGACGCATTTGTGGATCGAATGAAGAGAGAAACAGGTGCATGAACGAGGTGCCACAGCATCTTCACAGGTGGTTCTGTGTTGGCTCCACTCCCACATGGTCTCAGATACAGAACTCATATTCACTCAGTCCCCTCCCCGTCCAAGGCTGAGCTCCTCCCTCAGACTGTCCCAAGTCATTTACCAAGCCAGAAGAAGAGGCTAAGCACACCACACTTGCTCTTTCCTGGAGCCCTCCCGGGCCTTGCAGCTGGTGCACAAGACAGAATCCAGCCACATTTATTGTCCATCTCTCAAGCCCTAGGCACCCCCAACCCAGCTGCTACCCCTAAGCAATTCTACCTTTCCCCACAATAGGCCCATTTCTGGGAAAGGGTAGCTTTGCTCTTGATGCATCCACTCACCTTGATCTCTACTCCATAGCCAGGATAGACAGAGATGTAGTAGAAACAGTCCAGGCCAACATCAGAGGGTGAGCTGAGGGCTGTGGGGGAATCCAGAGAGCCCTCTGGGCCTGAGAAATTCCAGCTACAGGGGCCTGGGAGACAGGAGGAGACAGAGACTAAGACCAGCTTAGGTGGGATAGAGTCAGCATTAGCTGAAGTGTGCATGTATGTGTGTGTGTTGAAGCCAACCTCTAGGAATGTCTATTCTCTTGTTGAAAAGATGGAACCAAGGACTGGAGAGGTGGCTCAGAGGGTAAGAGCACTGGCTGCTCTTCCAGAGGTCCCAAGTTCAATTCCCAGCAACCACATGGCGTCTCACAACCTTCTTGCCAGCAGTATACTGTATGCTTAATAAATAAATCTTTAAAAAAAAAAGATGGAACCACCTTATGCTAAGTGACTATTATGTAACCCAAGTTCATTTCTTACAAAGGTTCTGTGAGGTAGTCTTTCATTTACTACTTCTTCTTCTTCTTCTTCTTCTTCTTCTTCTTCTTCTTCTTCTTCTTATTATTCTTCTTCTTCTTCTTCTTCTTCTTCTTCTTCTTCTTCTTCTTCTT